>NW_024598548.1:0-38943 GCF_004379255.2 Salvia splendens | reverse complement strand
TTGTCGTTGCATAAATGGAGAAGAATGAACTTTTTGTACCTCAGACAGCGGCTTTAGGGGATTTGTGATCAGTTACTTTAGGACTTCTCTCTTTTGGAGCTCGGCTTGCTTGGTTTGATGAAGATGCGGTAGGGTCTAAGAAACGTGGCCCTGTCTTAAGCTGACGCACCACTCTTAGAGAGACCTTTTGGGGAGCTTCTGCGGATGAAGCTTGAGGGGACGAGCTTTTGAGAGACGCCTCCGAGGATATAGATCGAGGAGAGCTCTTCTGGGGTGCGCCTGATGGACTACTTCTGCATATACATCAAATCAGATGCATTTAACAACCAATCGTCGCAACAACAGATAGAAATCAAGAGACTCTATAACAAGACTGGAAATGAGGTGTATAAACATGAAAGCAAGTCAAAGAATGTAGAGTCTAACTACTAAAACAAGAGCTTCTCATAAGTTCGTCTTCCACAAACCAATACGCATATGTAAAATGAAGAAAAACATACTTTCGCAGCCATACAAACGGATAGAAACAATAAAAAAACAATCTTATGACAGTAGCAATCTAAACATCCTAGAATTCCCAAAATATATGAAAACCAACAAACATATTGCATGATGCCAGAAGTGGATTCGAAGTGGAAATACAACAATGGTTGCTAGTTCTTCTCTATAGAAACAAGACTAGAACACACACAGTTCTCACCCAATAGCTAACCGATTTCAAGATTTAATCAAGATTCAAGTACCATACTATTATTTCAAATGAATGTTATATTGCTACATAAATCATGGAAGAAATCATACCTTGCTTTAGGGGTCTGCATATTCTCAACCAGTGGGAAAGAGTAAATTCAATGTAGTGAAAGGAAAATAGGCTTCAGCTTCTTAAATGGTTTCTACCTCAACCCGCAACACTGCAGCAATTTCAAAAGCTAAATAAGATAAAAAAGATATAAGATCAAAAACTAACATGAGAATCCAATGAAAATAAATGCAGTAGGGTGTCCAAAATCCATACATTTAAGGCATGAAATGCATCTACTAGTCTTCACACAACCGCAGAGGAAGGCATTAAGTCGATTCACGCAAAATACGGATACAATAGCCGTGGTGAGATCAATCAAAAGAGAGTTTAATGAATGAATCGTAGGGTGCAAGAACTCAATGATCAAGAATTGTAGGCGTGATACACATGCAGCATAAATGCAGTCACGAGGCAACCACAGCTATAAAAGGGTGGGGACAGCCAAAGTGGGGCAAATATCACTTCCATCCGCCATTGCAGCCGAGATTAGTGGTGAAAAACTAAATCTTGTTTTCAACAAAAACCATTATAATAATGCAGGTGATGAAACAAGTCAAGAGTAGCAGTTGCAAATGATTAATCTAAACGGTTTGATCGAGATAGCCAAGTCAAATGTAAACCAAACAAGAGGAAGTTGTGTTTATATTTGGAGATTAAAAATTAATGGCCGTTTCTGCTCATAACTATACAAGCTGAGAGATTCTTTACTTTTTTCTTCCTTTATTTCTTTTTTCTCCTAGAGACAGAAGAAAAAATAGAACCGAAAAGATTCTATTTTTTCACCAGCACTTTAATTTTCAGAGACATTAACTCTTGAAAAGTTCAAACACACATAAAAGAACTAAAAAGTGCAGCTGCATTTTACAGATTCGACGATTTCCAGCTGAAAGAAACAATTTTTCTCCAAACCCATTTCTAAAAACCTAGGATTATGACGAAGGACTCGGAATTAAACGTGCAGCTTTGAACGAATTGCAAGTTTCAAGAGAGAGAGAGAATGTGTGTAGTCCTTACCAAGAAAATGCTGAAAAAGAGAGGCTGTAATTAATGTTGCGCTGCAGCAGAAGAATTTAGAGGCATTTTTGGAAGAAGAAAATAAGAAGCCATAGTTAGTGGGGGAGAAGGAGCTCGGTTTTCTAGGCGAATGGTGAGTGGAGTGAGCAACAAGTGGGTGGAGCCGTGGAGGCATGCTTCATTATACAGAGTTTACAGACAAAAATTTAGGAATATACAACGGCATCTGCTTACCAACATTGCTTATGTTTGGGCATTTCTTTTTCACTGCAATTATCCTTTAGATTCTCATGATATTTGCAAAAAATATGTAATTCTAGTTAATTATTTTTTGGCAAAAAATAAAAAATGATTTAATTATATTAAAACTTTCCAAATAAAATTAACATAAAATTGGAATGAATACGAGTTAAAGAGGAGAAATATAATTACAACTTTTTGTATATACCCATACCAATTTTGACTATCGGGTGATTAATTATTGATGGAGAAGTAAAAATATCTTCTCAATCTAGCCGTGTTTCATTATTAACAGTATGACTAAAGTTATCAAAATATTTTATGAGCGAACTTCATCTTGACGGTCAATTTTTTTTTACTTTTAATAAATTTTAAATAGTTCTTGTTAGATTGGGATTCAATTTGAAGTAGGTATTGAGCTCGATTCAAAATTTATTTCCAACTAATATGTTTTAGATCATTTTTCAACAAAAACAAAGTTTTAATTTCAACGTAAATTAAAACAAAAATAATAAAATGGAAGCGGAATATGGTGTCACGCATTGTGTGAGTACAATAATAAGTCGAATCATGAATTTATTCAAATCACAAGACCCTGACTACAAATCATTGTCGTAATTGAAAACCACCATCTGCTAACCTCAAATCGGTTGAATTTTAGCTTCGGGAAACACAATTCGGCTGGATTATTTTTGTGTCTCCATTAATAAATAAAATATTGAGGGAACATCATTTTAGGTCTACGAACTTTGACAAAGTATCATTTTAGGTCCGTAAACTTTGAAAATCTTATTTTAGGTCCGTGAACTTTGAGTTAGTATCATTTTAGGTCCTTTTTACTATTTCCAAGTTTTTTTGGACGAAAATACCCTCAATACCTTAAATATATATATATTTTTAATAAATTTATCATATACTCAAATTTTTTTATAAATATCTTTACAATATATTTTTGACAAATTTTCTAAATATAATTTGACCTTAAATATTATCACTTAATTTTGTGACATGCAAGTAAAATTGCTTTTTCAATTTTTTATCTTATTTTTTTTAATGTTGAATAAATAACTTTTCTCTAATAAAAAAAAATTGAATAAAGATCTTTTCTTGCATGTCACAAAATTAAATTATAATATTGAAGATCAAATTATATTTAGAAAATTTGTCAAAAATATATTGTAAAGATATTTATAAAAAGATCTTTATTCAATTTTTTATAATTAAAGAAAAGTTCTTTATTCAATTTTAAAAAAAATTAATATAAAAAATTGAAGAAGCAATTTTACTTGCATGTCACAAAATTAAGTGATAATATTTAAGGTCAAATTATATTTAGAAAATTTGTCAAAAATATATTGTAAATATATTTATAAAAAATATGAGTATATGATAAATTTATTAAAAATATATATTTTTTAAGGTATTGAGGGTATTTTCGTCCTAAAAAACTTGGAAATAGTAAAAAGGACCTAAAATGATACTAACTCAAAGTTCACGGACCTAAAATAAGATTTTCAAAGTTCACGGACCTAAAATGATACTTTGGCAAAGTTCGTTGACCTAAAATGATGTTCCCTCTAAAATATTCTATCAACCAAGTTTAGAAAAGGTAAAATATCCCTATTAGAGCACCCACAACGCCTGCTGTTGCGGTGCCTTATTTCGTTCCGGAGGAACGGAACCGCGGCGGCACGCGTTGCAGCCGCCCATGTCGTCGCCACTCTGTGCCGGTGCCGGTGCCGTGCCGGGTGCCGTTCCCGCGAGACGCGGAACGACACGTTCCGCCACGCGCCGAGGCGACGTGGCAGCCTCCCATTCGACGCGTGACGCCCACTCGCTGCCCCGCGAGTAGGCGTCGTCACGGTGACGCAATAATTCGTTTTTTTTAAATCGAATTTAATAAAAAAAATTTGCAACGGTATTGTTACTTTTTTTTTGCCGTTATTTATTTATTTTTAATTTTTTTTAAATTTATTTACTCTATAAATACTCCTATTTCATACTCATTTCACTCACAAACACACATCTATTCCTCTCAAATCCTCTCTATTTCCACCCCAATTTTCATCTCAAATCAACTCTGTTTTTCTTCTCCCAAATTTAATCAAACTAATGGATCATTTTGAACAAATGCGTCAAATATTGGAACAATCACTTGAAGAAGATCGACGACGGGAGGCGGAAGAATCCGCGCCGCCCCAACGACGCTCCCGTACGTACATCCATCGTAACCGGGAGGAAGCCGCCGCAAGGTTAGTACGCGACTACTTCTGCGATAACCCGGTTTGGGGAGATACGTACTTCCGTCGCCGTTTCCGCATGGGGAAACCGTTATTTCTCCACATCGCCAATACTTTGGTAGCCCGGGAAGAGTTCTTCCAGGAAGGGTTCGACGCGGTCGGTCGTCCCAGCCACACGACGCTGCAGAAATGTACTGCAGCAATCCGCCAGCTTGCGACTGGACAAAAGGCCGACATGTTCGACGAATACCTCCACATCGGAGACAGCACTGGGCGAATGTGCTTGCTCAAATTCTGCAAAGGCGTCCGGGCAGCCTTCACCGACGAATTTCTCCGAAGGCCAAGCACGACTGATTGTCAGTTCCTGCTCGACCTTCACGAAACAGTGCACGGATTCCCCGGGATGCTCGGCAGCGTCGATTGCATGCACTAGCAATGAAAGAATTGCCCGGTGGCGTGGAAGGGGTCCTACACGAGCGGCCACAAAGGCACCCACCCAACCGTTATACTCGAGGCCGTTGCCGACTACCGCCTTTGGATCTGGCATGCGTACTTCGGGGTTCCCGGGTCGAACAACGACGTAAACGTGCTCCACCTGTCCGACCTCTTGACCGAAGTTTTGGATAGTAAAGCGCCGGCCATCAACTTCGTCGCCAACAACCGGCTTTATAAAATGGGGTACTATCTCGCCGATGGCATCTACCCGAAGTGGCCTACCTTCGTGAAGTCGTCCAGTGGGTCTGCGAACCCAAAGCAGGCTCTTTTTGCGCAGAAGCAGGAGGCCGCTCGCAAGGATGTGGAGAGGGCGTTCGGGGTTCTCCAAGCGCGCTTCAACATCATCAAAGCCCCGGCTCGTACGTGGTTCATGGAGAACATGGTCGACATCATGTATACGTGCATAATCTTGCACAACATGATTGTCCAAGACGAAGGACCCGAGGCGGGAAATTGGTTCGACCCCGAATCCCCCGGAAGCTCAACCGCAAGTAGTCCGCCTCGAAGTGGAACGCATCCGTCTATACAAGAACGGTTATCTATTCGTGCAAGGACACGCGACTCTAGCGCACACACCCAACTCCAACAGGATCTAATTGAGCACATTTGAGCAAACTTTGGCGGATGAAATTATTAAAATTGTGTACTTTTATTTTTTTAGGATTTTAATTGTGTGCTTTTTATTTTTTTAAGTTTAAGTTGTAACTTTGTTTTAATGTTGTGTGTTTTTTAATAAAGTGTGTTTGTTTTTTTATTAAAGTGTGTTTGTTTTAATTGAATTGAGTTGGAAATAAAAATAAAAAATGAAATTGAATGAATAGTAATTTAAGGAACGGTTAAGGAACGGAGGGTTGCAGGTTCCGTTCCTTAGTTAAGGAATGGAGTAAAAAAGTACAGTGGGGCCCGCAAATAGTAGTTTAAGGAACGGTTTTGGAACGGTATAGGAACAACGTTGTGGATGGCCTTATGTTTTCTATGTTTCAAATTTTTAATAGAACATGGATGTGACCTTCGAGAAGCCGTTGCATTCCTGGCTAGGAATCTAAGTAAGAAAAGTAAATTCATTAATTATTACGTTATGTCTTTATATAACGTTATTTAGTTGCAAATGACAAATCAATAATTGTATTTTGAAATTGTAGTTTTTTTAACGTAAGTATCAGTAATTGAATGTTTGAACTTGATTTACCGTGATTTCAAATTTCTGACAGCAATACTATACACAATGACACATAGATGAACACAACAAGAACGAGAGAAGAACTATTCAAGCTTTTCTTTTTCAAATTATACGAAAAATAAGAAACATGTTCTATGTTTGGGACTTGGGAGACTAGTGAAATTTAATCAACTTGCAAATGCTCTGTGTTTAGGACTTGTGAGACTAGTGAAATTTAATCAATAGCACCATTAAAATGCATAAAAAATAATAGTAATCCAAAACAACATTTGGGAATATATAAAATTAGTTGAATTTAGAAATTCAATTTTATCGTTTTCTATATAAATTAAATACAAAATCTGAAATCCATTCAATAAAATAATGAATCCATCATAAAATTGAGCGATGTGTTAGTGATGGAATATATGATCTCATAATTGAACTTAAAAAAAGGTTAATTATACATTTAAAATCTAGAATTTTAAATGAAACTTTAAAATAAAAAGTAAACAAAAAAAAGACAATTTCAATACGACAAAATGATAACATACGATAACTAAAAATTTGGTTGGAAGATTTTGAAGGCAAAAGTGGGACCCATAGGATGCAGGCTTCTCGTAGTTGATCACATGGGCCTATGTTTAAGGCCAATTCCGTCTATTTCAGGTCACTGTCCTTGTCCTTCACAATCCATTTATTTTCATACTATTACTAGTAGTAGCAATCATATTTTTCATATTAATAAAATAAAAAGTGTTATGCATTATTGCCCTCATTTTCAAAAATATCGTTCATGAAAATACATTCATTCTAGCGTTAGCACAAAAAAATTTAGCATCTGTTTGGTAAAATTAACATCTTCAAATTCAACAATATCTACTTTCAATTTTTTTAACAATCCACTTTCATGTTATTGCTCCTACATCATATAGTAAAAAAAGTACATTTCCTCCAAAAAAAAAAAACAGTACATTTGTTGGTGAGTTGTTAATGTGGGTTGTAGTATTATGAAATAGACAAAAATTATATTGGATCTGGATTATTAGATCCAAGTACTCCAATTACAGTATTTTGAATTATCAAATCTTACAGAGGTAGGCACCTGCATCTGACATGTACTATGAATTATAGTCCTACCACATGACAAAAAAATGATGGACTAACAATGGAGCTAGGTGTCAATAGTCTATCCGACACAATTACAAATTTAAAACTTATAAAATAAAAATCATACAAGTCACTAGAGGAAAAAGGGATATATGATTGAGTTGAAGAAAGTTTTCATTAAAATAACATAATTCCAGTGCATTGTTTTCTATTGGTCAATAGTCAATACTGTATTGCAATATTACTTCACGATAATTCAAACTTCTAACCTATTAAATTGAAGGAAAATGTCATATTTCCCTTAATTAGAAATAATTGGAATGTCAAATTCTTATTTAAGCTCGGAAACTCTTTAATAGTTTTATTTATAATGCATGTGATGTCAATCTCACATAATAAAGAAAAGAAGAATAGGGTTAACATTTTATTTACAGATATAATGAATCATCCTTTTTTCGAGAAATAAAGGTCTCAAATTAGCAGTGTCTAGTTATATAAAGGCCCAACTATATTGGTAAATTGGGCTAAATATCAATTGGGCTAAAAAAATTTATGACAAAAAAAATTGATTAAATATAACAGTAGCACTATATATGTTGATCAAACGAAACAAGAGAATAGAATGCATGGAATCAAAAATACATTTATGGTTATCTTTTATTCAGTTCCAAAGTCAAACCTTTTTGAAGTTACTCCAATTTTAAATTCTCAACCTCATCAATTTTTTATAGTATGACCAAATGCACTCTAGCTAATTATTTAGATTTTCAAATAATTATAAGACTGAGATTCTGAGATCCTCTAAAACATATTGCTATTTCCAATCGTAATCAGGGTTTACAAATAATCTAATTAGTTTTTAGTCCTTTATAATTAGAAGTAATTTTTAATTTATAACTATATTTACTGGCTAATTTAAAACCTAAATCCCTCACTGACTGACAATAAATCAATAAAATAGAATAAAATAAAATAAAATAAAATAAAACCAGAAAGTGAAAACAATAAAAAAGTGGCCTTTCCACAATTCCTATATATCTCTATCTGGTGCATATGCTCACTCACATTATTGGCATCTTATATATACCAAACTCCCAAAATAAATTAATAAAAAAATAAAATAAAATGGGAAAGAGCAACAACCTAATCGGATTCCTCAACTTCCTCAGCTTAATCCTCTCCATTCCGATCATAGGCGGCGGCGTATGGCTGAGCACCACCGACTGCATGAAGTTCCTCCAGTGGCCGCTCATCCTCATTGGCCTCACCGTCATGGCGGTGTCGCTGGCTGGCATCGCCGGCGCCTGCTACCGCAACACTTTCCTCATGTACGCCTACCTGTGGGCCATGTTCTTCGCAATCGCGGCCCTCGTCTTCTTCATCATCTTCGCCTACTCCGCCACCGAGAAGGGCTCCGGCCGCCCCGTCATGAACCGGGCCTACCCGGACTACTCCCTTCAGGATTACTCTGGCAGCTGGCTCGCCGACCGCGTCTCCTCCCCAGCCCACTGGGCCAAGATCAGCGACTGCCTTCACGCCTCACACGCCTGCCGGAGCCTGCATAGAAACGTCGGGGGAGTTCCTGAGTTGGCCGATCGCTTCTACCGCAGGAAACTCACTCCCATTCAGGTAATTACTTCGTACCTAATTAGGAGGCCTAAAAGTAAAATGAGATATTTATTGGCAGACAGATTATAAAGGAAAATTGAAGGGAGTATATTTTTGCATGTTGATTAAATGGCCCCTAGACATTATTTTTCTTCATATATCATTCCATATGAAAAAAAATTAGGTTATAGTATTACTAGTTTTCAACCTTTATTACTAGTAGTAAAAAGTGTTTTTTGTTTATTCTTTGGGAGTATTGTGATTTGAAATATGAAAATAAAATTAAAATTTAATGCGATCATATGTGTGAAGAGGGAAGGCTCAGTTCTAAATTTTTAATTAGTCTAATATATATGGCAAAGCTTACAAGTTAAGAAATTCCCCCCATTTGGGAATATGGGTATGGTCTATGCATGATCAACTATATAGCAATAATGCATAACCAAAGAGGAAAGTGGTGAGCTATCTAGCTTGTAGTTAGGTTATTGTTGTCAAATTTAGTGTCACTTTAGTTTTCTATTTGATTCCATGAAAAGTAGAAATGTTTAATATGTATTGAAAGAATCCAACAAGTTAAGTATCTTCCCCAATTGATTTTCTAATTTGTGACAAGCATTGATACGAACCAATTGAAAATCATGTGGTTCAAATGAGAGCTCCTAAATATTATGAGAATCAAGAATCATTTTCAACTCTTTAATAATAAAATTACTACTTGCTAGACAATACAAGATCAGAGTTTGAATCTTGAGTCGAAATTTTTTTAGTATAATTAATTTCAATGTATATGCATTGACTTTATAGATTAATGACGTAATATATATAACATGTTCTCGCGTAAAATGTAGTTTTACGATAAGTAAATTATAGAGTTCTATCAAATTCTTGAGAACCATTTATGTTCGTCCTTTTTAACTTTTTTATTTTTCGCTTTATTCTTAGTCCACTTTAAAAAAAAATTCTCTTTTCCCTTCAAAAAGTTGGTAGGAGTATGTTTTATCTCTCTGATTTCTGTCGCAATCTGCAGGTTCTTTTCCAAACTTATCTAAAACCCAATAATGTGAGACAAAATATGTTAGGCCATCCACAACGCTGTTCCTATACCGTTCCTTAAACCACTATTTGAGGATCCCACTGTACTTTTTTACTCCATTCCTTAACTAAGGAACGGAACCTGCAACCCTCCGTTCCTTAACCGTTCCTTAACAGTTCCTTAAATTACCATTCATTCAATTTCATTTTTTTTTATTTCCAACCCAATTCAATTTAAATAAACACATTTTAATAAAAAACAAACACATTTTATTAAAAAACACACAACATTAAAAAAAATTCAACTTAAACTTAAAAAAAATAAAAAAACACACAATTAAACGTGAGAAAATAAAAAAAACTACTCCGCCGGCGAATCATCCTCCGGAGGCGGTCGAGATTTAGGGGGAGGAGGAAGAGCAAGAATTCCTGCCATATGCACAATTCCGTTCCACCAGGCCGTGAATTGGGCGTACGAGAAGCGGGAAGTGTCCGCCATTGTGGCGGTTATGTACGCCACCATAAGTGTGTCCAAGCCTCCCCGCGAGCCCGATCCCGAGGCCGACTGGCTTGATTCGCCTCGGCCCTTCCTCGCTCTAGCCGCCTTCGCCGCCTTCGTCCCTTGCGGCCGACGGCGCCCACGGCTGGATCCCCCATATTCGTCGGGCGTTGGATCCCCCGTACCCCCAAACACCTGCGGTTCACCCTCGCTGGCCTCACCGGTGTCACCAGACGAGTAGTTGCCGCTCGCCGTGTGCTTCGTGCGCTTTGAGGTTGAGCTCGAGCTCGAGCGGACACCGCCGGCCCACCTTTCCTCGTCCTTGACGAGCTGCCAAATATCAACATATTTGAACTGTAGACCGGTGTCCTGGTAGAAGACGCGCAAAGCCGCCCTCAGAATGTCGGTGCCCGAAGCTCCGCTTTGGTAGTTCACCGCTTCGGTCGAGTAGATGCCGCAAAATTTTTTGACCTGTGCGTCGACTCGGCCAAAGTGAGCACGGAGCATTGTATATTTGCGCTTCCGGGCCCCTTTCGGCTTAGTCTGGTGGTAGACATCACGGACCTTTTCCCAGAAGCACTTGGCGGCTTGTTGGTTCCCGACGATGGGATCGTACGAGACGGTGAGCCAGGCGGTGTACACCGCCTTAGTTTCTTCGTTGTTGTACGGATGCCGGCCCAGATCCTCCAGTTCCTCCTCGGGTGCCTCAGACGCAGCCCTAGAGCTTCCACCGCCTCGGCTTCCTCCCTGGGTGGGTTCAACGGGGATATCCTCCCGAATCTGGGACAAACCCTGAGAAAGCCGCGAGCCGGGTGGTCGAGCGTAGGCATCCACATCGAAAGTGGGTGGTTGGTACCCACCCGGCGTCGCCGACCCCTGGGTGCCCGGCGTCGACGACCCGGAACCACCAAGTGTGTTGTACATGGTCTCCCAATCGCCGAACGCGTTGAGATCCCACCCACCGGAGCCGCCACCGCCGTAATTCCCGTCGCCGGACATTTTGTGAAGGAGATTGAAATAGAAAATTGGAGAGGAATTGATGTTGGTTTAGGAAGAGTAGATGTGTAGTTGTGTGTGAAATGTAATAAATTAGGTGTATTTATAGAATAAGAAAATAAAAATAAAAATAAAAATAATTAAAAAAAGTTAAAAAACGGTAATATTACCGTTAACAAAATTTTTTTTTTTAAAAATCAATTTTTTTTAAAAAAAATTAATTATTGCGTCATCGCTGACGTGTCCCACTCGCGGGCCGGCGAGTGGGATGCACGCACGAAGCGGGGAGTGCCACGTCGCCCCAGCGCGTGGCGGCACAAGCCGTGCCGCGTTCCGTACCGTCGGCACCCGGAACGGAATGGGAACGGAATGGGAGCGGAATGGTGCGCCGCAACGCGTTCCGCGGCGAAACCATTCCGGCGGAACGGCACGCGGAACGCCGGCGGCACGCGTTGCGGGTGCCCTTAGATACTGACATTTATTGGACTCGAAATCTAACTTCCATATATAGTTTATTTAATTATGTAAATTCTAGCCTTTACTGATTTATTATCACCAATTTTTAATATTGTAGTCGGGATGTTGCAAGCCACCAACGTCTTGCGGGTACACGTACATGAACGAGACGTTCTGGATCCCTGGCGAGGGGCAGACGGGAACAGACCCCGACTGCGCTCAGTGGAGCAACGAGCAGCACCAGCTATGCTACAGCTGCAGCTCGTGCAAGGCTGGCGTGCTAGCCAGCCTCAAGAAGAGCTGGAGAAGAGCCTCGGTCATCAACATTGTCGTCCTCGTCATCTTAGTTTTGGTTTACATCGTTGCCTTAGCTGCCATCAGACACAACCAGCAGCTCGATGACGCCCATGGTGAGACCCGTATGCAGAAAGCCCGCCCGAGCTGGCTCTTCTGATAATGGCCCAACCGTGGACTTGAATGAAAAAAGTATATGTAAATATATTGTGAAATATTTTAGAAATCATGATTCGAATGGAACTACTTGGAACATTAAATGGAATAAGATCTGTAATTTTAGTTTACCAAACAAACTGCTCGAGTTGGGTTGAAATTTGGAGCCATGAACATGAATATCAATGAAAACATTTGAGGTGAAAGACAACTCAAACAGATTCAGATAATAACATATATGAAAAGAGATGACAAACCTAATTTACATCTTGGATAAGCATTCCAAGCTTCCTCCTGCATCACAAGAGCATCGGCCGGGGCAAATGCAGATAACCAAGTAGGAGCTTTGCTGAAAATTAGTATAAATAAATAAACCCGCGGTCCGTGATTAAAGTAGAATTTCGTGCTAGATCGAAACAAGAAGAACTAAAAACACAACCAAAATAAACCACTCTTAACAAAAAATAGTAAAATGCAGAGGAAGAGGGTGTAATGATGAACAACAACCGTAAAAATAAACAATACTTTGATAGAAGAAAACTCCCAAAACTATGCCAAAAGCAACAAAAAACTACCTTTGCAGCCTATAAATTTTCAAAGTGTATTATTGGCCTTTTCCAATTAGTTGATCTTCGAAGGGTCTGTTCTCTAACACCTCCACCCCTTCCGTTGAATTGGTGTTCTGTTGCTGCATTTTCATCACCATGTATATCTGAGCTACTTGAAACTGCCAAATAGTAACAAAATAATCAAGACAGATATATCTTTACTGCAAATGAGCATTACATCAAATTGTTATTTTTCTAACATTTTTTGTATTCTGATCTCTCTAACATTACCAATTGCCAGTTACCCTTCAAAAGTTGTTGTTTTTAAGGTACGGAGGGAGTATATTTTTCTCAAAACATCAATTGCAATTACCTCTTCCACTGATAATGGCATAACAATCCGACTGCACCACAAACCCAGTTAAGAAAAACAAATTTTCGGAAAATTGATTTTAACAGCAAAGAAATCAACAAATTGCGTCATGATCCCACAACAATATGAACAAATAAACAGAAAGAGGCAGACATAATTCAGAAAACAGAATTCCAAGAATAAATGGCGATTTCTAAAATAGGATAAAAATCTTTAATCTGAACCATTTTCAAATATGTGCAGTGCAGCCCCTCCGTTCCTTGGAAAAATGTTGAAGCGCAAAGAAAAAAGAAAGAATTTTGTTGGAGAAGAATTAAAGAACGGAAGCGGCGAGGATTTGGTTTAATATGGTCAGAAACAGAGGAAAGGAAAATGAAATAATAGAAACGGTGGCAAGCAACGTTGTGTGTTAAGACGGTGAAGGAGAAGGAACGCGTGTCGATAACCATATTTTCCCTCGATTCTAGTATTTTATTATCATGGCAACTCAAAATGGGAGACGGCCCGACCACAACGATTCGGGCTGGCCGGCCGTCCACCGGTCCACTACATGTATTTTCTAGCTTATTTCTAGACACTTTCCTTTCTAGCTTAATGGTTTTTTGTATCGATTTTTCAAATGTTTGGACTATTCTATTCAATTTTCAAATTTGTATATATTTTATGCAATTTTTTTTATTTAATGTCAAACTTCAAATTTTGGATTAAATTTTTTTTCGAAAAAATTCAAATCGAATCAAATTTATTTTTCATAAAATTTCAGATTTTAGATCGGTTTAAGCAAAAATCAAATCTGATACCCGAATGCTCATCTTAAGTCTAATGCTATATTTTTTAACATTATTTATTTTATTTATACATGTAATTTAATTTTAATATCTCAAGAATAATTATTGGCAATTATTAATCTTATAAATACAAATCGAGATTCGATTGTTAATTTTTATCAAAAATATTGTGACCATAAGTTACTCTCTCATCATACAAAATAGCAATAGGTAGGGATCACCTAATTCAATTGGTATAACTAGGGAGGTCAATTTAGCCCGTAACTCGTGGGCTGGCCCGAATAACCCACCAAATTTATAGGATTAGGGCTAAAAATTTCCAGTCCGATAAAATTACAGCATGATTAACCCGCAACCCGTTAGAGGCCAGACCCGAAAACCCGATGGGCTGGCCCGGAATCCCGATAAAATTTATATTGTTCTATTTGTTTGACTCTAATTCGACACGTTATTGATTATTTTATAATATAGATTACTGAAAAAATAACTTTTCATTTTATATATTAAATATATAAATTATATATTAAGTTTATATTAATATAATAATAGATAAATGAATTAGAAACTTCAAATTCACTAAAAATATATTTAAATTTCTAAACATGCTTTAAAATTTCTTGATATTTATGTTTTATTTTGCATAAATATCAAATATTAGTATTTGATCATGTTTATGTTTGAGTTTACGCATATATCTCAAATTTATCATAATTAAATATTTTACATTTTATAAATATAATTAATTTTCACCATTATTTATTGGATTGATCGCATGTTAATTTTATCGGTAGCAACCCAATTAACTATGGGCTAGCCCGAAACCCGAGTTTTTAGGGTCAGGGTTGAACTTTTATAACCCGGAAAAATAACAACCCGATTAGCCCGCAACCCGAATAAGGTTGACCCGAAATCTAATGAGCTGGCCCGATTGACATCCCTAGCTATAACATTTCATACTACACCACTACTGAATGAACATGAGGATCTTCAGAGCATCCGCAACGGTGGCGCCGTAACCCGCGTCCGTCCGCGCCGCTGGCACGGACGTGTCTCGCCCCCGCTGCGCTCGCGCCGCTGCTCGATGCATCGAGCAGCGCCGTGCCAGCGAGCAGGTGACATGGCGGCACGCGATTAGGCAACGACATAGCCGTTGCCTTTGAATATATTTTTTTATTTAAAATTCGTTATTTAATTATAAATAATGATAAAAATATATATATATATTTTCCAAATTCCAAAAATATTGCCGTTTTTTTGCCCGTTTTTCTGAATTTTTTTGAATTTTTTTTATTTTTTCCACCCGAAATCATCTATAAATACACACATTCATCATCCATTTATCACATCAAATCATCTCTCATTCATAATTCTCCTACAAACTATCAACACATTCATCCCTCACTTAAATAAATTTTTAGGATTTTAATTATGTCGTTTTTATTTTATTTGTCATTTGTAATATTATTTAGGTTTTTTTAATGAATTTTAGTATTATGAAAATGTTTTTATTTAATTAAATTTTAAATTAAGTGTGCTCGTCCTTGCGGAAGAGCAAAACTATGGGTGTTGTGCTCTTGCCAGAGAGCAGACAGAAAAAGTAGGGTCGGGCCCACAATCGTGCCGCTGGCAAGAGCACGATTGTGGATGCTCTCATGTTCATTGCAGCAAGCTAATGAACATAAAGATCCTATTTGGCAAAAAAAAAACAAATCATTTCCCAATCAACCTCTCTCCTCCCTACTTTTTTTTTTTGTGAAAAAAAAAAAAAAACCTCTCTCCTCTATCTTCTCTCTCCCTACTTTCTTAAATTACGTTTAATTCAATACAAGTACAAAACCTCTTTCTTCTACCTGCACTCCTATTTTCTCTCTATACCTTTTGTTAATCTTAATAAATATTTTATTTATCTGTCAAAAAAATACTGTATCAAATAAAATCTGAAAATTTTAAAAACTTTTTATTTGTTATATTAACTTCTAATATTTAATTTAGCAATGGAAATAATCTAGAGCACGATAACAATGTTCATCACATTTATTATAAATTTATGACGATAATTTTTTTTAGTTGAGTAAAAAAATTTTAATTGTACTAATATAATTTTATAACGTTATAGAACTAAGTTTTATTACTATTAAAATAAACTAGTATTATAATTAATTATACCAATTAAATATTCAATTTATATGAATTACTTTTATTATTAATTATATTATTTTACACATTTATTTAGTTATTTACTGAAACATATTTTATTCCTATTTATCATCTAGGCCCTCTAGTTATTTAATAATGACTAATACAATTATGTAGATTAAGAAAAAATAGGGAGAGAAGGTCAAGGTAGAGAAGACAGATAAAAGATTTTAGATTTATTGGATATTTTTATGAGTGGTTATTTATTTAGATTAACAAAAAATAGATAGAGAAAATAAGAGAGAGAAGGTGGAGGAAAGAACTTGTAGTATAATTGTATTTATTGAATGAAACGTAATTTAAGAAAGTAGGGAGAGAGAAGATAGAGGAGAGAGGTTGTATTGGAAAATGATTTGTTTTTTGCCAAATAGGATCCACATGTGTAGGAGTGTAGTAGGAAATGTTGCAACAATCCATACTCCTGTGTTTCCGAATGGATTTAATTATTATATCTTCGATTATGAGAAATTATTTATAGAAACTCATCAAAACTTGAATACTATGAAACTAGAAGCCAAGCGTATCCACATTTCCAAAATGTGCAGCACAATTACACAAAAATTGCGCAGGAAACGAAACAAAACAAAACAAAAACATCTGGATGAGTATGTTATATCCATCAGATTCTAATCTTGAAAAAAGAAAGTCAGCCTGCCAAAAAGTGATCTTTACCAAGGAACAAGGAGCGTAGAAGCACCGAGCATCACACTCTATCTTGCTTCTTCTCAATCTTAGTTATCATATACGATGTTGTGCTCGTCCCAGATAGGACAACGACATGTAGCTTTCTTGTTTCGCCATTCTGCTCCACATGTATAGCAAAACTCGTGCCCACACCTGCATATTCGAGTTCGGATTATTTGAATCTTCAAAGTGCAAAACAGTGTAAAATCTAGCGATTAACAAGAACAATGGTATAGTTCATACAGATTGAAGAACTTAAAAACAAGAGCTTTGGAAGAATCGTAATGCAAGGACCAATAAACAGAGGTGGCTGAAAGTAATCAAAATAACATGTAAGCAATCCATGTTACCAAAAACTTGCATAATAGGTTTGTTGCTATCACTCCCATTGCCCGCAATACTTAGATCATTGGATAAACCAGTAATGCATTGGTCTTATAAACAGAAGATCAGCGCAAAACCAATACAAGGGGCAAATTGTATCGTACTAGGATTTCAAATCACATTTTAAAAACTAGAAACATGTTTTTCTTCAAAAGAGAAGGGGGAAATACACTATGGCCAGGGTTGATAGACAAGAATGATAAACATCAAGGAGAGGAACCCTAAACCCTATGTAAAAACTAGAAACATGTTTTTCTTCAAAAGAGAAGGGGGAAATAAACTAGAGTCATGGTTGACAGACAAGAATGATAAACATCAAGGAGAGGAGCAAACTTTTGCAGTCAGATGCTACCAGCAGTAATTGGAAGATTTGCTAGTGTCAGTGCATTTGAGAAACACATGATCCAATGATTGAAGTGTATACCTGCAGTAAATGTGGTAGCATCCTACAGAAAGTGAAACCATATGGCTGCACTTGGGACATTGACGCCAGAGATTCTTAGTAGCCAATGACTTCAGTTTCTTTTCATTACTGGAGCTGGGATTACCGGTTTTAAATGCAGAGCAGCTCATATTACTATGCCAAGGGACTTTGCAATTGATGCAGAAAAGGCCACCACAATGAGAGCACTTCCTACAACCCAATACTTCAATCGCATCACCCTTGGAACCTTGAAGCTCTGTTTTCGATAACAAACTAGAAC
The DNA here is from genome assembly GCF_004379255.2 of Salvia splendens. Taxonomy (NCBI): domain Eukaryota; kingdom Viridiplantae; phylum Streptophyta; class Magnoliopsida; order Lamiales; family Lamiaceae; genus Salvia; species Salvia splendens. The sequence continues at coordinate 21,165 of NW_024598548.1, read as the reverse complement.
ATCTTGAGTAGGGGCAATAAATTTTCTCCGCTGGTGGGATTGATGCTTCCTTCACACGCTGGCACATTATGTCGAACAATTCCGGAGTCAGGAATTTTCTGCAACTATCAAGTTCCAACAGAGATTTGCAGTTCTCATTGGGGCATTTAGGTAGAATGCCCTGAAGCAACTTATAGTGGACATATTTTGACATACATGACAAGCAGTAGCTATGCAGACAACCTGCAATTAAGAGCATCTGATCCACATCTGTATCTTCCAAACATATTGTGCATGTCTTCATCAGATTCTTTGTGCCACTGCTTCCTGCTGATCGCTTGACCTCAAATGCAATTGCCTCCCTAGCAAGTTCAACAGCAAACACATTATCATGGCGAGTTACAAAAGATGCACCGGGATTGCCTAATTTCCGCAGAAGAAGATCTATCTGGTTAGATAGCACAGCAAAAGTTTCCCTGATCTCCCGGTTTTTGCCAGTGATCTACATTCAGAAAAACAGGATCAACATTAAGTCATTGTAATGTAATAGCTCATAAAATCATACTATGAGCGTGAAAACCGAAAGGAGGCTATTAAATCCTAATTGTGATGAATAAGCCCTAACTGAAATTAATGTGATCTAATTGAGATGGATGCACCACATTAGGAATTTAGGATGTACACAAGTTATTGCTATTCATTCAGACAGACTGAAAACCAAGAATCCCAACAACTCAATCAATTAAAGTACAAATTTTCATAACTCAATAATCAGTTATTAGTTCATCCTAAAGTAAGGAATGTTAATCAATGATAAACAATATTGCTGGCAATCACTAACATGCAAGTACAGCAACCGATTATCAGTAACAATGGTAACCCTCTTTAACTCCAGCATCACGGCGGCTTCAAGTCCTTCAATCAAAGCTTTCAACTCAACCATCTCTTCACCAATTATCTGATTTTTTCCGCTCAATCCCTTGCTCAATTCAAACACCGATCCGCCATTGTCGTCACGTATCACAACCGCAACGCCGCCCACGATCCCCTGCACCAAACCCTTGACGTAAACCCTAAATCCCCAACATTTCCCACTCGATGAGGAGCCTTCTCCGTACGGCTTCTGCAGCTCATCCCCGATTTTCCTCCACTCCTCCTCCGGTATGTTGGAAATCTCGCAGGCGAAGGCGCGGTCGTGGACCTGGCGGCACAAGTCGAGGCGGAGGCGCTTCTCCGCGGCCTGCGTACTGTACTGGTTGAGGAGCTCACACTCGTACTTGTAGAGATCGTCGCGCTGGAGGGCGTCCGACAGAACGGGGCCGAAAACGGCGTCGTAGGTGACTCCGTCGGCATTGGGGGAAGAAATGGTACCGTCGAGGAGGGAGGCGGTCAGTGCTTCTTCCAACTGGAGATTGAAAGCGAAATCGGAGTCGTCCGCCATCGTAGTGTAGCAAATGTTGCCGTCGATTTTCGCGCCAATTATTAGGGAAGCTGTTACAGATTTTCAACCCTTTTAGGTTTTCACAGAGGTGATCATTTAAATGTGAATTATTACTGCTACCCCACGACTCTTCGTATTTCGACTTCTGGAGTTGATGAAGTTTTTTTTTTTTGAGAATTTATAAATTGCTGAAATTTATCTACATAGCCTCTACTACATTGTTTGAGCTTAGTATTTTACTAAACATTTTCCAAAAACTTATAACCACCTAAATAGCTTTTATTATTTTAAGGAAATTATATCTCGATTACATAAATCCAAAAAATTTTGAGCTATTTCCCAAAAATATATAACTTCCTAAATCGCTTATGAATTATCCTTTCTATCACAAATTTAATTATTGATCTTTTTTTGCCAATCGACTGACCGTCTAAATTCCCCAGCAATTTCAGTGCATAAATATTTAAATATAGAAATTCATAACCCGAATATATAAATAATCAATAGAAATAAAAACCAAATAAAGACTAGTGATTTTCAATCCACCTCAGGGGGAAAGAATAACAAATAAAAAAACATTCCTCAAAATCGTGGGGCGATGCGAAATAATACTACTAGTTTAATTAATCACAAAATTTAATTACTATAACCTTAATAACAACATAATTACAAATAAAATACTTGAACTTCCATAAAAATAAAAAACCCAGACTTTCAGAAAATGTTCAGGCCATTAAAAAAAAGAGAGAACACATACATCTAAAAACTGTGAGCACAGAAGCTCTAAACCACAATGCAATCATCCACGTTGCTGTCTATTTTGGTCGTATATGAGATTGCGGTCGTCCCAGATTGGACACTTGCAGGTTGCCTTCTTGTTTCTCCATTCGGCTCCACAAGTATAGCAGAACTCATGTCCACATCTGCGGGAAACATTGTCGACCGAAATGGAAAGGACTTCCAAAAAATCTTCTCATTTGAACTCAGTATACAAATGGAAACTAGTACTAGTATATTGTAAACTTGTAATAACTGAACTGTTGAAGAAATGCATGAGTGGATTATAGTAGCAAGAAATATAGTACTCCACACTATTCAGTCGGGGAGAATATCAAGTCGTGCTTCTATATCTACATGAACGTAATAGGCTAACAAGAGGCACACTCGGAGAGCATCACAGAGCGAATACTGGAGGCGCGAAAACTAATAAATACCATTTCATCCTTATTTTTCAGTACATAGAGGCACTATATAACCTTAGGAGAGATCTTCATCATAGAAGCACAATATTTGATGACATAATAAACAAACATCAGCTCAGTTGTGCAGTTCTCATGAGGGCATTTAGGCAGCCTCCCTTGAAGCAACTTAAACTGAAAATGTTTCGACATGCACAAAAAGCAGTAGCTATGTCGACAACTTGTATTTAAGAACATCCGATCCACATAAGTATCCTCTAAACAAATAGTACATTGCTCAGTCAGATTCTTGCCATTGCTACTACCTGCTGAACGATTAACCTGAAATGCAATTGCATTCCTTGCAAGTTTGACAGCCTTATTGGCATTAGAGGCAACAAGAGATGGATGACACTTAGTAAATTTTCTTAGGAGTTGTATCTGGCTAGATAATGTGACAGCAGTTTTTATCGTTTGAGTGTTTTCTCCAGTAATCTGCATTTAGAAACACTATGTCAATCACATAAAAACCAAAGTTTCTTTAAATGCAGTTAATGAACAAAATGTTGCATATGAATACTTTCACGCTTGAGTCTCTGGCCTCAGACAAAATATGGAAGAAACGTTACACCTACTTAACAAATTAAGAAAAATACACCTAAGGGACAAATAAAGAAATCTACAAACAGAAAACTCTAGGCTCCTCTAAGCAGCAAAAACACACAAGACAGCTTCTTAAAAAGGATAACAAAAATAGACAATTCCTGTGTTTACTATCTGCATATGGATGATTCACATACAAGTGACAGATAAGGGCATATAACTCAAAAGCATGAATCTGTATCAAGAGAAATAGAGAATAATTTCAATGTTAAGCAGCAGAAAATCAAGTCCAAGACAGACAGTGTAACTAGCAAGGCTTACTTTCACTTTCACACAAGGTGCCTGACTAGTACTTATGGAAACAACTATACCACATGCTACTATTCTTGCTATTAATTAAAGATAAAACAAAGCTTTAAAAGGCAATCTTTGAGTGTGTGTGTGTGTGTGTGTTTGAAGACTAACAGTTGATTAAGTAAGTCACAATACAGACAAAAAGCTCAAATTAAACAAACAGCAGTCAATTTGCACAAAAACGAAGAAATTAATAGCCTAAAAGGTACAATTATCATAACAAGGCGTTTGTAGGGAGCCTCAAAATTAATGAGGCTACTTAATCAACAATGTTTGAAGACTGTATACCGACATGTTGACAGAGCAGAGGATTATCGGTAACAACAGTAATCCTCTTCAAATCAAGCATCACCGCAGCATCAAGACCTTCAATCAGCGCTTTGAAATCAACCAATTCCTTATCCTGATCTTTGCCGCTCAAACCCTTACTCAACTCGAACAGCAAACCATCATTCCCGTCGCAAATAGCCACGCCGATTCCGCCCGCCCCTCGCTCCACCAAACCCTTGACATAAACCTTGAATTGGAAGTTTTGCCCATTCGAAGACGACAAGGAGGAGCCCTCTCCGAACGGCCTGTGCAAATTGTTGCCGGTTTGTAGCCACTCCTCGTCCGGCACGCTCATGATCTCGCAGGCCAGGGCGCGGTCGTGGACCTGGCGGAGGAGGTCGACGCGGAGACGCTCGGCCTCCACCTCGGCGTCGAGGGCGTCCTGTTCCCAGCCAATGAGGGCGTCGTAGGCGGCAGTGGCTGGAGGCTGAGCGGCGGTGGCGTCGAGGAGGGAGGCGGCGATGGCTTCTTCAAGTTGGAGGTTGTACGCCATCTCTGAATCGTCCGCCATCGTTGCTTTTCGTCAATTGTTTCCCGCCTGCTTATACAGTCTCCGCAGCTCTTCTCTGCTTCGTCTTTTCCTCCTCGTTTTCCTTCTCTTTTCTGTTGAACATTTGCAGAGATATATTTGAACTTTTGTTATTAGACTTTGTCGTATATTTATCATATTTTACAGAGACTTTTTCGTAGGGATATAGAAAATTGGAGTCTCGTCTCAAATCTAATTTTTGGTATCACAAAAAAATTTAGTTTGTATGAGCATCTCTAAAAGGGGTAAGGTATATAGAGAAAAAAAATACTACTTATCTATTCAAAATAAAAATATACACTTTCAAAAATAACAAATTCCAAAAGAAAAAATATAGTATATAAAAATGTAAATTATTTTCTAAAATAAAAAAAGTAGTACAAGATGTATTGAGAACATAAAAATATAATACATTCTCAAATATTCTCATTGGAAAATATTTTTCATGAAAAAAATACAATAGTTATAAGACATTACAGCTTCATTTACATCTGTCGTTGAAGATACTCTAATTGAATTGAAATTCCAAATAGTTATAAAGCTTGACACCTTCCTACACATACAACAAACAATTTCACACACTATATAATTTCTTCAAATTCAATTTTATACTTAGTATCAATTAATACATCATTTTTATTGAATAATGGATTTGAAATTGAATTACAACCCAATTTTTTCAAATTCTAGAATTATAATGCAATCCAATCCAATTCGAACCTAAACATTTTGGTCATCCAAATTCCAAACTGTACCCTTACAAATACAATACCCGCACAACGCCCTCACCCTAATCTGCAGCCATTGGCTGTGTCGTTCATGCAGATCCTCACCATGCCCTTGGCCATGGCCATATTCTGCAGCCACGACGCCTCCATTGCATTTGCGAACATGGATGTGTTGCGAATACCCTTGAATAAATCATTTTGTTATACATGCAAAATAGTATTATGGATGATCAATTCAAATAAAAACTACTGCATTGTTTGCGATTGAAAATGTAGTTGCAAATATAATTGAATTTGATGCGATTTGAAACCAAAGAGCCTAAATGTGAAGTTAATTTATTTTATTTTAGATGCACTTAAAGGATAAATTAATTTGAAATAGAAGAATTTGCAATGTTACAATTTTATGCAAGATGTAACTATCTGTATACTAATATACTCTTATAAAAATAGAGTGAAAATGGGGCTAATTACATGTTTTGATTTTGAAGCAACTTAATACAGTATATGATAATTTTGTACATGTATATTAATTAATTGATTGTCTTACCTGCCCCAGTGAGAATGCATAATCAAACACAGTTCATAGTCTTTCATTAGTACTACACCTTTTCTCCTATTATATCTATTCATTCAGCCCATTAGAGCATGCGCAGCGGTGGCGTCCGTCGCTACCGCCTCCGCGCCGCTGGCACGGCGCTGCTCGATGTATCGAGCACGTCCGTGCCAGCGGACGCACACGTAGCGCGCTCTCATTCGTCAACGACTTGACCGTTGCATTTAAACATTTTTATATATTTTTTAAAAAAAATCAGTTTTTTATTAAAAAAACCGATAAAAAAAAATTCACTTCCCCAAAAAAATATATCCGTTTATAACCGTTTTTTACACCTTTTAATTTTTTTTTTCATTTTTTTTACCCCAAAAATACACACTTTCATCTATAAATACCCCCAATTTCACCCCAAAAATTCACATCAAACTACACAACTCTCATCATCATTCTCCAATATCCATTCTCATCTCCATTCTCTCATATCCATTTTCATCTTCATTCTCTCATACCCTACAACATCACTATGTCCGGCCAAGACGATAACCCTTCGGGCTCCCACGGTTGGAACCCCGAATGGTTCGGTTCACAACCGTTTCCTAGTCCGGAAACGGAATATTCGGCCCCTCCTCAAACCCAAGATTCGGCCGTTCCGGGTGGCTACCGTCCATACCCAATCGACGACCAAGGTGCCTCCGAAGGGCGCTACGGGTGGACATCGGAGCCTAGGCCTCGCGTCCCTTCCCAAATGCCGATTCCTCCATCTCGCGCCGGTGTCCGCACACCGTACTCACCGGCGGAGATGGAAAGATTGTTCAAGGCGTACTTGGAAATCTCCGAAGATGCGGTGGTTGGAACGAACCAATCCGGCGATCACTTTTGGTGGCGCGTCTCTAGCCGGTACAATGCAAACCGGCCGCCCGGAACGATCGAGCGCAACGAGAGTATGGTGCGCAACTGCATCGGCCGAGCCAACGAAGAAATTGGCAAGTTCAACGGCTATTTCATCCAGGAGTCCCGGAATGCCAGGAGCGGCGGAAGCGAGGTCGACATCATCACCGCCGCGCTGAGCACCTACCAATCCATGAACGGTAAGTCGTTCAAATATCTTAACGTTTGGCAGGAGACGCGGACGCACCCGAAGTATAAGGGAGGCATAACATCCTCCTCTAGCGGCTCCTCCAAACGATCAAGGTCGGTAGCCCTATCCGACTCCGGCTCGGAAGAAGTGGCTAGCCAACTCGCCGGAGCTAACTTGGGTAGCCCCGACGCCGGACCGAGCGGTTCCCAACGCCGCCCCCAAGGAAGGAAGAAGGCGGCGGCCAACCGTCGTCGCGGCTCGACTCCCAAAGCCACTCCCGAAGCCGCTCCCGCTCCCTATGTGCCACCTCCACCCCGAACAACTCGCTGTGGATGCTCTTAAGCCAACTCAATATGGCCGATAGGTCATCTATGACCCCCACGCAACTTGAAACACACGAGACCATGATAAAAGGTCTCCAAAAACAATTGGGGTTGATCCCGCCGGATGCGTAGTCTTATTAGGAGTTTAATTATGTAATTTTTAATTTTTAGGATTTTAATTATGTAATTTTTAATTTTAAGGAGTTTAATTATGTAATTTTTAATTTTTAGGATTTTAATTATGTATTTTTTAATTTTATTTGTAATTTGTAATATTTATTATGGTTTTTAAATGGATTTTAATATTATGGAAATGTTATTGTTTAATTGAATTTTATATTAATTGTGCTCGTCCTTGCGGAAGAGCACAGTTGTGGGTGTTGTGCTCTTGCTAGAGAGCATACATGAATAGTACCGCCCGGGCCCACAACCGTGCCGCTGGCAAGAGCACGGTTGTGGATGCTCTTATATCCATTCATTCTTCAAACAAACTTGGGCTGAAGTTGGAGCTTCTCCTTTTTTAAATCTAGTGATGTGTTTAGGTTTTAGTCCAGACCAAAGGATAGCAAATGAGGTGTGAAAGAATATAACATAAGTTATTTAGTATCATTAATACAAAATGCTTTTGATTAAGTTTGTTATCTAATTTCGATTATGAGATTTCTAAGAAGAAAGTTGTTTTGTTAATTTCAAACAATATAATTAAATCGTGTGCAGAATCAAAATCTAAGTATCCTACTTACAGCTGTGCCCCAAATTATCTATTTATTTTTAAATAGCATTACTAATTACATATAATTTCGTAACTGTATTAATACTCAATTTGAGTTTGCCGTTTGATTTACTAGTAGTATATGGTCCAAGTCCAAAACTTAGTTAAATGGGCTGACCCATAAATTGGCCCAATCTCACATCAGAATACCATACACTTAAAAATTAAAATTAAAACAAAATATGGTAAGTTAATTATAAGTTGAGAGGAATGTCCAAATAATTTCATTGGAATACATCTATACATATATAAAAGTTGAGTTTTGGGACACTTTTTAAAATATATAAATTATGGGTATCAATTTGAATATTTATAAGAGTGCATAATCAATGTATCACAACATTCATATTCCACAATTAATATTACGTGTCATTATAGCTTTGACCACTAATTAATTTTTTCAATTTAATATTCAGTTTTCTAATGTATTTATCACATTTAAAGGGGACGTTTATAAGTTTTGTATTTGGAAGGTAAAAAGCATTTTTCATAATAAATGGAGGAAGTGAAAAGTTATGGAGAGGCATCTATATTTTACTATAAATATGTTGTTTGCTAGATTTTAATCATCATATTCCTATCGTTTTTCATAATATTCTTTGTTGAACTTTTGCATAAATTTGAATTGATTTTAAGTATTTTTCTTATTCTTTGTCAATATTGTTTTCTATATGATGATTTTTTTCCATTTGTTTAACATGAAATTAGTTGAATGCTTTGCATAAATTTTTATTGATTTTAGGAATTTTTCTTACTCTTCTTCAATATTGCTTTAACATGAAATCAGTTTTTTATATGAGGATTTTTTTTTTTCGTTTGTGTATTAATATGTTTGTTTTGCACCATCCCAATTCACCCATTTTTTCAATTTTTTGTGATTGGAGAATTGTTTTTTTTTTCTTTTGTTTTATTAATATGATTTTTGCTATTCTAAATTCACAATCCTTTAATTTCCTATGACTTTATGCACTCTTTTTTTAATAATGTATTTGATGTTGCTGATAATTTTGATCTTATATATCTTTAAATCTACTAATTTTGAGGATTTAGTTTTTTTTAATATCTTTTAAACCTACTGATTTTAGTAGATTATATTTAATATAGTGTATGACTTTCTTTTTTCTATTTTCCTTGACAATAGTTAGAACTATTACTATGTTATATCTTACAAGTTGAAAGATTTTTATATATGTAAGTTTTAACGGTGGGTTAGGGTGTAAAATATCATTGTATGTTATGTAATCTTTACTCATCTATTTCAGGAACAAAAATCACCCCTCCAACTCCAAGAAATGGTATACTAAAGAGTTGATGAAGCGAAAAAAAGTCTAACACACTGCGCGAGGAAAAAACAAGCGTCGATATAGGAAAAACAAAAATATAGCATAAAACATTTAGTTTATTATTAGTTTATATTTCTTTATTTAAATGTAGTGAGCTAAGGTTATATATTTTTTAGCTTTAACAATATGCTTTGATATAAAATATTGTTATATTCTTATTTTTTTTTACAAAAATAATTTGTGATTTATTTTGACTATTTTAACATTTATCACTAATTTAAGTTTGATTTGTTAATTTCAACTTTAGATTCATTGATTTTGTATTCTTAACTTGAAGTTCGCTTGGAATTTTTACTAATTAACTATTTTTTATACTAAAAGAGTTTACGAAATAAGGTAATTTTAAAGTAAATAACCAATTTTCATGTTTAGCGTTTAATTGTGTTCATTTGTGTCATTATTTTCATTTTTACATATTGTATGATATTTTTGGAACTCTCATGATCCATTTAATTTCTTTTGTAATGCAGGAATATTATAATAACATATCATTGAATATTTCAATATGTATAAAATAAAACTTAGGAGCTCAACAAGTATATTTTTTATATCTTCGTATTGTGTTTTACTATTGAACTAAATATGCTAGGAGCGTATGTTAATTTTGTTAACATAATTTAAATATAATTATTTAAAATATATATTTATTTATAAATGATAGAGTCGTCTTTTGAGGCTATATTATAGGGATATTTTATTTTTTAAAAATAACAATTTATATATGCAATATTGGAAGCAATTTTTAGGCCTAGATATAAGAGACATGTATTATTTGATCATAATCGATGCTAAATTGCTAAACAACCAACAATTCTCCATCATTAATGTTAATGGAGATTTCGTACACTTTTTGAATGGTCACTATTAATCTTGATCAATATAAAAATTAGAGGATTGCCTGTAGTTTTGTAATTAGAGATTTCAACATAGAGATTTGTACTCTTAAGTTTCCTTAGTTACATTTAATGTTAAATATGAAACAAATTAGTTATAACAAAACACTATAATTAAGAAATTCAAATTTGATTTAGTTTCAATTCTCCATCATTAATGTTAATGGAGATTTCGTACACTTTTTGAATGGTCACTATTAATCTTGATCAATCTAAAAATTAGAGGATTGCCTGTAGTTTTGTAATTAGAGATTTCAACATAGAGATTTGTACTCTTATGTTTCCTTAGTTACATTTAATGTTAAATATGAAACAAATTAGTTATAACAAAACACTATAATTAAGAAATTCAAATTTGATTTAGTTTTTTATTTTTAAACAATACACTATTATTCATGTTTGACAATTTTTTATTATTTATAAATTAGTTGTGATTCACTTAAAAATTAGTAAAGATTGTTATTTAAATTAATTATTTGTTTGGTTTAATATTATAAATAACAACTATACTAATGTTAAATTATGTATAATTCAAAAGTAATAAAACATCTAATATAATAAGTTATTTGAGCCTTCGTATAGTATTCCATTCCTTGCACCCGTGAAACACAATTATTTGATTAGATAGAATACAAGTCTAGCTTCAACAAAACACTACTTCGACTCCAGTAAATAATATCATTGGGTGAATCGATGCTTGATTCAGGTAAAAAAACATCTACTATCAATAAGGATTATCACGTAGGCCGACCCAGTATAAGATATCGAATACATATCTAAAACCCTCAAAATTGAATAAGTGATCAACAAAGTAAAATTGAACTGGGACGGAGTGAGAATTTTATTGCTATTTGACTCATTTGTTGGTCATGATGAGTATATTTTAAAGTTAAGGGTTTAGGATTTAGGTTTCAAGGTTTGGGTTTTTATTGTATAGGGTCACTATATTGCAATGAAATGAGACTCGATTAGGAGCCAGTGCAATCTTAAATTATAGCTTTTGATAAACAATATCTTAAATCTCATTAGGAGAAGTGGTAATTATACATTCTTTAGGTTTTTATTTTTATTTTGTGTGATGTAAATTTGCTTTATTTTTTAGTCTCACGGTTATTATATGCAACAATTAGGTGGGCCGAAAAACAACATATACTGTCTGTGGTGGTTTTGTAGCATTCTTGGTTGTCATAAAAAAGGTTTTAGAATTGATAAGGATTTTAGTTTTCAAGGATGAGGTTGAAAGTTCTATCTATAATTTAATGTTTGAATATTATGTTTTAATATTGATTTGTAAATATTTTTAACTTCATATAACTTAAAATTTTATTACTCATTTTGTTCATTGCTATTATATGCTATGATCATTTGTTTATAATTTTTGAATAATAATATTGTTTATAATTTTGTTTCAATTATATAGAAACTAACAATCAATGTTTTGGAAATATCTTAGTCTCAATTATATAAAAACTAACTATCAATGTTTTGGAAATATCTTAGTCCGTGCATAGCACGGGTATAAAAGGTGAGTTTTTGGCATAGTTTTGAATATTTATAAATTTTAGGTATCATTGCAATTACTTATATTATCTAATATAAGTGTAAATGATATGACTATCTAAATATTCTAACCGTTTTTCATTAAACGCTTGGCTAAGATATTGAGGCCATGCTGATTAGTTAATACTAATTAATTATGAGAATGAATACTACTAAACGCTTGGCTAAGATATTGAGGCCATGCTAATTAGTTAATACTAATTAATTATGAGAATGAATACTACAACACCATAGCTAATTAATTGTGAGAAAGAATACTAATTATGTGTACTAATATTTGTGTATGACGACCGTTTCATTGTTGAGGCCATGATATGTCAATAACTATATACTCCTACGTTTCATATTATTGTAAATGTAAATGAATTCACGTGATTAAGATTTCTTATTGTGATCAAATTAATTCCAAAATGATTAAATTAATATGCAATTGATTATCAAATTAACCTCCATGTCTTAATTTTATAATTTATCCTGTTTTAATTTTATGATCTCTCATGTCCTTTTTTTTGCCTATAAAAAGCATTGAGTTGTGAATGAATTACACACCAACAAAAGCACTTTTTATTCTCTTTCAAGCTATCAACATTTTATTGTACATTTTAGGACCATTGTGTTGTTCAATCTTTGGAGCCCCATCAAGTTCATCGGTGCCTAGCGGATTTGAGATGCAATATACGTTAGGAGGAAGTCGTTTTATCTTCGAGGATAATATGTCAATCTGAGAGCACTAATCGTGATGTAATTTGTCTTGCGGAAATAGGGTTTTTCTCGACTAGACTTAATAGTTCTGTTTATTTTATAATTTTTATTGTAATTTCCATTTCATTCATTTTTTTGTCTTTGATAGCAATAGTTAGAGTACCGCGTGTATATATGGTTTAAGAATTTTATCCCAATATTTCTTACTATAATTCTTGGAGAGGTAGGAACTGTAACATCCTTAACTCGAAATATGCATAATATTTATCTTCATATTTACACAATTTTTTATTTTTGTGTATCTATATTGTCACTAGCGCTATAATTATATTAAGTGGTGTCACAAAAATATATTTGATCACTTATGATGAATTAATAAATTCATGTATTTATAAGTATATATGTATATTTGCAATGAGATAATTAAACCTAGCAAAATCGAGTCAATCAAACTTTTAGTTGTTCAAACAAAATAAAATAGTCTGCTACCAGATTTTGGTTTACTAATAATACTTTGAAATTAGGATTTAGCACTTAATTGTTTTGAAATACAACTAATTTTATGTGAAGAATCTAATTATCTTATCTATAGGTGAGCATGCTGAGTAAAATAAATATATTACATATATTTTTACAAAAAGAAAATTTGCAGTATTGAGAATTGTAAAGTTGCATAAAAAACACAGTATAGATGTTTCATGTTTCAATAAGCCACGTTTAAGAAAGATAAATGCTCCAACATTTAAAAAGTCATAATGTAATAATGTCAATTCAACCCTTTAATATAATGTTATTATTCGAATTTTTTATGGTCATAATTTTGACATTTTGAATATTATGAGTTATCGATTCATTATTTTGTTAAAAGTGTGATTTACATTTTTTTTGTAATTATATGAAGGATTGTTTTAAACATATTTTTCAAAACTGTCAACGCTTGATATATTCTCTTCATCGTTGTCCAAATAATTGTGTTTGTCTTGATTCCATTTTGAATATGTTTAATTTTATGTCTTTAGGTGTAAAATGAATTGAGGAGTATCTAATTATTAAATTGTTATTATATACTATATTTTTAAATCTTATATAGTTATATTGTTTCTCATTTTAGTTAACCAATTAATTTAAAATTATATGATGAAAAAATATCCGTCGTGCATCGCACGTGGGTTAACACTAGTTATGCTTAAAAAGTACAGTATATATTAAGTGCTCATAAATATTATGTCAAAATAAAAGGTTTAAATTTCAATTCCGTGGGCATATCTACATATCCTCCCTTTTGTTTTTCTTGCTTGTATTTTTCTTAAGTGCTCGACCCGATCTGAGCGACTTTAGCGTGGCAACACGTCCGACCGGGTCTGACTCTCTGAAAAATTGCAGTATAAGACCATCTCAAATGGTACACTAAAACCTAAAATGTGATAGGTAATTAGCTTTAATGGTACTCAAAAACCAATCTCATTTTGGTTTTTGAGTAAACACTTAGTACATATTTTTAGGTTTACATTAAATCAAAACCAAAAACTTTTTAAAATTTTATGAGTAAAAAAGACATAATATAGAGAATATTCATTTCAGTTTGAGTTTAATATTAATAGTTGGAGTAAATTGTATTTGACGTAACATTTATACTAAAATGAATTTGAATTTAGTGTAAATGGTTGGAGATGCTCTAAGAACAATATGTGTTTATTGTGATTTTTTTTACTACTAATAAAAAAACATTTTCATAGATTTTGATAGTTTCATTTATGATTATCGATTTTAAACACCTCATGGTAGTCTTTTATATATAAACTAACTGCTCCTATGAATATCCAATTGTTAATTATTTGCTACATTTCAAATCAATAATTGTAGATACGTCGGAGAAAAAGGGATATTTGGTGTACCTAATGATCCTATTTTCTCATGTCAAGATTTCGTCATGAAGCTAACTGCACCATCATGATTATGATAAAATACAAAATCTTATACCTTCCACCTTTTAATCAACTCGTTATTTTCTGGAACATTTTCTACTGCGTGATTATTACTCACACTAAGTCAATGCCCACTTTCCAAGTTGTGTTTGATTACGTGTTTGAAAATTTTTAGCCTTTTTTTGAGATCGACAACTAACAAATTTAGGGGTGGGTCGGTACGGTATACCGTACCGACCGTGCCATACCGCATACCGTACCGGAAAGTACGGTATGACAAAATTCAATACCGATACCGTACCGAATTTTCGGTATACCGAAATTCCGGTATACCGGAAATTCGGTATGATATTTTTTGATACCGTTACCATACCGTTATTACGATATACCGTTAAAAAACGGTATACCGAAACACGGTACGGTATACCGTAATAACGGTATGGTAACGGTAACGGTATACCGAAAAATAATTGGTTTCTTGATTTGTTCATTTACTAATTGGTTTCTCGATTGTTCATTATTTTTTGCTATCGGTAATTCGTTCATCACTCTATTCAATTTTATATTTTGGTTAGCATGTTATCAAGTATCATATTATATTTGTTGTTGCCGATGATGTTGATCTTTAAGTATCTTTTAATATATATTTATGGATTATTTTGATTACATATATTCAGAATTTTATCCCATAATCGTGGTTAATGATAAAATGAAGGTAATTATTGATTATTTTTGGCTATTTAGACCAATATAAAATAATTGGTCTTATAAATAAAATCTCCAAATAGATTTACAAGTGTAATGAAATAAAGATTCAATTTTTCCCCCTAGACTTTAATTTCAATCTATCATTATAAACATGCATACAAATTCTCAAAAATATTAACAAGGCACGGCCTTCCTTTGATTTGAATAAATTTTTAAAATACTAGCAAATAATATATTTTTTTAATGTGAAAATACTAAAATTCAACATATATCAAAATTTGGCTCATTTGTTGGTTATGATGAGTATATTTTAAAGTTAAGGGTTTAGGATTTAGGTTTCAAGGTTTGGGTTTTTAGTGTATAGGGTCGCTATATTGCAATGAAATGAATCTCGACTAGAAAGTGTCTCACCAGTGCAATATTAAATTATTGCAACGTAAACTTGCTCCTACAGTTATAACTCAACGGTTAATTCATATTTTCACAGATTTAAAATGCTTTTTAATTTTAAGTCAGATATTTAAATGTCAAGACAGTTTATTAAAATGTCAACACAAATATGTGTTGAAATTTTAATGTGATCGTATTGACATTTTTTAGAAAATGTAGCATTTAAACACACTCTTGTGTCTATGTGGGGTTAATGTGATTGAAAAAGTATAATCCAAAGTAAGAGGATGTCGAATATTCTTTTGTTTATCATTTCACAACTTTTATTTCGCAAATGAAATAAATATGAAGAAATTAAAATGACCCGTGCATCGCACGGGCATGACACTAGTTAGTAATTTAAATTGGACATTTATTTCTCTTTAAGAATTAAGAATGACTGATCAGTATCCTATTTATTCATCCTTCAATTTAAGTAGTATATAAAATAAGATAACATACAATGAATTAAACACTAATTAAACGATTTGATTCATTTTCAGCTGCACATATTTTTAATTGACATTTTATGAAGTGGGACGAAGAATAAAACAAAATTTTTAATTACTTTGTATATTTGGAATATGACATTACACAAAGAATCATATACTAAATGGTGTGAGTTAATACAAATTCTTTCAAATGTGCTCTGTTGAAACATATTCCCGATATCGTATTTCCAATCTTCTTTCGGTGTTATGTGCTATTGTGTTTATTATATTTAATAGGATGAGTTGATAAAATAATTCAGGTTAATTTTGAATTTGTTTGAATAAATTATCATTTGAATATTTAATTTTATTGTATTAATTGATGTATTAATTTTTTTAATATAATATATATAAATGTAATATATATATTACAACATATTTAATATTATTATTATATATATATATATATATATATAGGGATGTATTAATTTCTTTTTGCATCTTTTCTCCTATTTCCTTCTTAATCTCGGCCATTCATTATAAGGATCTAACCGCCCAAATTAATCCCAGATTATATTAAATTAATTCATTAAAAATTGTGAAAAGGCTAGTTTAGGGAATTAACGTTGGCGGTTGTTATGAAAAATCCCATAATTTTCTCTTCCAAACTCAGCGGTTATTTTGATTGCAGATCACGTTCAATTTGTGGTTCTCTTCCATGTGGTTGTAAATCCTCAATTCGTTCCATCTATCCTCAATTTCATCGGAAACTGCGTGGATGTGCTGGAGATTCGGTTTCAGAATCCTCCGCTTATCCTTCTTCCTAATCCTCAACACGAAGCTCCGGCTTCCGCTGTCTCTCTCCACTCGATTCAGCCACGAGACTCTCGTGCCGAGGAAATCGTCGTCGATCGTCTGATTGTCGTCGAGCGAAAAAATGATGTCGTTTGATTATCTGATTGTGTTGCATGCGACATACGGAGTATTCATTTTCTCCTTTGTAATTTTCTCAACATTCTCTATTTTATATCAGTGCTCCTCTAGTTCGAATAAATGCACTGACTTTTGCAACTTGCTTCGCAGACTCCTCAAGGTAATTGCAATCTTTCCTGGGATCTATTACCTGCTGTTGTTTTATGTTATTTCTACTATAATTTCTATGCTATTGGATATCATTACACAATAACTAGGTTTTTGGATCTTTTACAGTTTATACGATGCTGCATTGGCATACTCCAAGCGTATCCAACATTTGGTTGTTTATAAAGGATACCAAGGTTGTAAATGGATACCATTTTCTGATTAGCTTTTCCTATCTCTATGCAAGTGGTTGTGTTTTTACAATATCTAGTATGCAGGTTTGTTTTTTATCTGCAAATTGGTCTTACTGCTAAGTGCTAAGTCCTGGGAAAGTCTTTGTTGGGACTGGACTTTTCTTCCCAATTGCTTAGTTTCTCCAGTGCCAAAGAGACAATCTATTATTGAATGCAGTGAACTCACGAAGTCACATGCACTGTCTGCAGAGAATAGCGCGTAGGTAGTTTTTTTACTGATACACATAATGTACATATTGTATAGTATAATGCGTAGTTTTGTTTCTGTAATGCATTATTTGTGATATGTAATGAACATTTATCCCAGACCCGTTTAATTTAAGTTGTGTCGTGTTTCGATGTTTGGCGCACGTTTATTGTTTTCCCTAAGGGTTTAACAAGCCTAGGGGCTAGGGTGTAGTATGTTCATAGTCTAAAAAACATTGTCCAAATACACGAGCTGCATTAATTCGTCTGTGTTGCACATAATGTATATTTTGTATAGTATAATGCGTAGTTTAGTTTCTATAATGCATTATTTGTGATATGTAATGAATGTGATTTACCGTGTTTCGTTGTTTGGCACACGGTTCTTGTTTATCCTAAGGGTTTAATAAGGTTATGGGCTAGGGTTTAGTACGTACACATTAATAACGAATCGTAAACAGCTACTAATAATGCACCACATTGAAACGAGTTATGGATATAATTGATATGTGATATGCATTGCATACGAACAAGATGTACCGTGTTACGATGTTGGCACACGTTTCTTGTTCCCCCAAAGGTTTAATAAGATTAGGGGCTAGGGTATAGTACGTACACATTAATTACAAATTGTAAAACAATTCGAATAATGCACCAAATTGTAGCGAGTAATGCATATTATTGACTGTATAATGCAAATTATGTGAACTGCAATGCATACGAATAAGATGTACCGTGATACGATGTTTGGCACACGTTTCTTGTTTCCCCCACGGTTCAATAAGACTAGGGGCTAGGGTATAGTACGTACATATAGCAACTTCTTGTGTCTTGCACTAGGTCATGTTTTTGTTTTGTTATTGGAACTTTATATCTGTCATAATGCAACGTTTGGTTTTTATTTAAAGAAGTCAACTTTGTATCAGTTGTGTTCTGATGAATTATTTTGTTTGTTCCCAATTTTTATTTTTTCTAGGTCATAATGCAATGTTTTAGTAAAATAATGCACTAAAATGTCTATTGCAGAATTGATATCCGATTTTAATATTCCATGGACCCCTGAATTCTGGCGAAATGATTAAATTAAAAAATTCACTTATTGGAATAAATAATGCAGCCCGTTGATATGTCTTATTCAATACAAAATTTTAAATAATGATAATTTCTTGGTAAATAATGCAACGTTTTAATCAAATAATGCACTAATTTATCTAATGTTGAATTTATATCCAGTTGAAATAAACCATGCACCCCTGAATTCTGTCGCAACGTTTATATCCACTTTAAATTTACCATGCATACTTCTTATAATGCATAATTAACTGTAAATAATGACAATATAATTACACATAATGCTCAGACTTTGCATATACACAATTATTATCGTAACGAACACTATATTGCAAATAATGACAGTTGATAAAGGAGTAATGCACAGATTGTAAAACACAATGCACACTCTTTAATGCTGAATACGAACAATTTACACAGTCTCAAAATCATTAGCTAATATCCAAACGCACTTATTAAGTTGCGAAAAAGTACAGTTTTAAATTGAAACATCTATTCGAATATCAGTTAACCCATTAACCAAGATCTCCCTATAGCCGAACCAAGACTCACTCCAAACCATAATTCTCATCAACTGGAATAACATCGTCAACTGCATCGTCAATGTCTGATCTTAGCCGCTTCTCTGATATGGAACAAACAAAGTAATACATCAAAACATTATCAATAAATCAGAATACATAATGCTGCTAGCATTTTACAGATTAATGCATATATCATATGAAATAATGCATAACACAACCTCATAATGCATTAAAAATTACTAATAATGCATTGTCTAAACACAAAAATGCACATGTGTTACACAGAAAATGCACAAAAAATGTACGTAATGCACATTTTAAGTTATATAATGAACAAAAAAATTTTCTTGCTATTAGTCTGTACATCACTCATTCCAGTAAATACACCTTTCAAAAGCAAAAAAAACTGCAATAGGAAAGATTAATGCATACAAACCAAACACATAATGCATAAGATAAAGCAAATAATTATCGCACATCAAATCATCAAATACACCTCCTTATCTACACATAATGCATAAGATACAGAAAATATATAGCTTATTTACTACTATGAATCAGTCCACAAGTACAATAAACCACATCAAATACACAATCACATTTTCATATTACACTGCCACAGCTTATACGGTTAATAATGCTTAATATACTTTCAGTAATGCATATATCATGGTACATAATGCACAATTTAAGTTATATAATGAAAAAAAAAATTTCTTGCTATTAGTCGGTACATCACTCATTCCACTAAATACACCTCTAAAATGCAACAAAAACTGCAATAACAACGACTGATGCGTACAAACCAAGCACATAATGCATAAGATAAATCAAATGATTATCACTGTAAATTCACATTTAAACATTTTATATGCAATCATCAAACTGAATCCTCTGTAACAAATAGGATATTGAAAAGCACAAGTAGCGACGCCAATATACATGAACCCTGTGATGCTTGCGAGCGTGGACGTCCTCTTTTCGACATTTTGGATCTGCCAAACAACAAAAATATAAGAGACCTAAATCCATGCCTGTTCAACACATCTCATTGACTACCCGTGATAATCATAGGCAACCGTAGACGAATAAGTAGGAAATTGTGAATTTAAACAAACACGGTAAAAGCGAAGCTACATTTTTTATTTTTCGGTACTACAAAATCAAAACAAAAAGACCCAAAATCGCAGGTCAAACAAACCTAATCGATTTGTTGAAAATAACATGAAACGAGTCAACGATGGTCGATTTGGGTTAGACGAAATCACCGGTAGACTTGAATCGCCGAAATCTGGGTTGGCTGCTGTCAATTCTTCACGCTTGAAGAACGACTAGGGTTTTAGAGAGTGGAGGGAGTGGGGCGAGTGGAATCTGATGAGAGAGTGATGAATGAGGGAGGTTGAAGAGACGGATGATTTCATATCCCTCAAAATTCGCGATTGCCAAAAATATGGCGGTTCAATTTTCACCCAATTCCTATATTACCCCCATAATGCATAAAGAAAGGACCTATAATGCAACACGGAACTATAATTTAAGAATCAAGGTGGTCCGTTGATGAATTGGATCTAACGGGTAATATTAAGAAGGAAAAAAGATCTAAGATGTGAAAAGGAGAATAAGGCTCCCCTATATATATATATATATAATAATCTATCGGTATACCACGGTATACCACGGTATACCGAATCTTCGGTATATACCGAATATTCGGTATACAACGGTATACCGATATACCGTGGATTCGGTATATACCGAAGTTTCGGTATACCGTGGTATACCGGTATACCGTGGCTTCGGTATACCGCGGTATAGAAAAATTGATACCGTTACCGTACCGAAACACTGCGGTACGGTATCATACCGTACCGGAAACTGCGGTATACCGAAAAATCGGTATTTTCGGTATTTTTCTGGTACGGTAAGTCCGGTATTACGGTATTTCGGTATAATTTCCCACCCCTAAACAAATTTGCCCAATACTATTAAGTAAAGTAGTAATACGAGTAAAAGAATTTGTGTGAAATCATTAAAAATCAAGAACCATAGGGTAGTGTTCACTGTACATGAATCACTAAGAATTTGTGTGATACTGTTACTGCCGTAATTATTGGCACACTCATTGATTAAAATTATTAGATATACTTGAATCTTTAGAAAATTGTGACTAAAACAATTGTATTTGTGC
>NW_024598547.1:0-84669 GCF_004379255.2 Salvia splendens | reverse complement strand
ACGTAACGAACTAAAAATGATCAATGACAAAGTTTTGCGAATCAAAAGAATACTTTCTCCAAAAGATTTTAAGATCATTTTGTGGACGAGATGAGACTAATTTTAAAACTACTGTTTTGAATATGTTTTTGTTCCTTTTATCTCCAAAGTTTGCGAATCAAAAAATCATTTTCCCAATGATGTTAAGATTATTTTGTGGACGAGATGAGACTATTTTTAAGAATACTGTTTTGAATATGTTTTTATTCCTTTTATCTCCAATTTCTTACACAAGCCCATAGTATTATCGAAAACCCAATGTCCAAGGATTTATCTTAACATGGTTTCTTTGCTTCACAGAAAATGTCGAATATCTAGATAGTCACGAAATGATAGTTTTTTCTCCGTTTCATTGAAGATGATGCACTTCTTTCTTTGTTGTATCCCAATTAAAATAATTAATTACTAAAACTGAAAACATTTTTATCTCTATTTTATTGATTTTCTTTAACTTTATACTCTGTACCAAACACACAAAATAAAATTGTAAAGAATCTCGGTTGCTTAAGGAAGAGGTCATCTTCCTTAGGAGGATGAGAGTATTAATTTACAATGTTTGCACTCATCACTGATTCACTTAAAATAACAGAGGAAAGAGGTAAACAATTACAACTTAACCCCTGGCTTGAGACTTGAGAAGAATAAAATTTGTTGGAGCTGCAAGTCTGCAAAGCCATTTGATGTAAACACTAATTTAATATTTAAGAAACTAACCCGTCAAAATTTTAATATAACCTTGATAATTTAATAAATGCACAGTAATAAAAAAAATAAAAAGAGTGGACCAATTTCAATAACTAATATGAAAAAAATTACAATTTTTTTTGTGTTTTATGTATTCCCTCATTGTTATTTACTAGTTAAATTAAGTTTTAAGACTTGTTTAAGTAATGTCTGGACTCCGGAAACGCCTAGCAGCTTCCACATTTGATTAATCTCTTGTTTAAACCCTACGCAACAAACTAACTGCGTAAACTCTCCCTTCTTTCTCCATGCATTCAGTCGTTACTTACGATTTCTCAATTTTAAATAAATTATTTATGAAAATAATTTCATTACTACTAATAATATTCATATATCTATGTCTCCTCATAAATCTAATGTAGACGTGTTTATTTGTGATAATATACCTAAAATTCAAATTAAAGCATGTATAATATTGATGAAGGCGCATCTAACAAAGAGTATAGAGTAAATAGGTAGAAACCGTAGAATTAACGGTAAAGGAATGAAAAAATGAAAATCATAGTTATATTCATTCATTCATTCATTCTAACCAACGTGCATAAAGTACAAATAAAAAAATAAAATATTACTCATACTAGTTTGATTTTAATTAATCAACTATTTTCCACACCTTTTTCCTTTTCCATTCCAAACAATGTATTTTCTCATTATGTTATTTTCACTCTTTTTTATCTTGGTTTTCATTCTTTGTACATCGGCACGTAAACAAATTATTACTCCTTTTTTTGTACTTTCATGTTTTTTAAATAAGATACAAATATTGATTCAAATTTCCGATCTAATTCAAAAAAAATCCCGCCTTATTTAAAGGCAGGAATTAAAACTTCACCGTTCAACAATCAACTTTCATAAAAAAGTTTACTATTAAAGGAAAGTCTCCAACTATAAAAGCAACTATCCCACACACATTTCTCCCAACCAATAACCAAAGCACAGAAAATCATGTCCCCCAAATCTCTCCACATTCTCCTCGCGCTTCTCGCAATCGCGCTTTCCGTCTCCGCCGCTCGTGGCCCAATCGCCGGCGGCTGGACCCCGATCGCGGATGTAAATGCACCGGAGATTGAATGCGTGTAAATATGTTATGTTGAGGATAGTTGTTGAGTTTCAAATTGCGTGTGGAGTAGTCGAGAAGAGATACATATGTAGGAATATTTATATTCTTATGTGACCTATGTATCTATCGGTTTAATATTAAGGATTAGGTTTATATTAAATGTTAGATTCTAATATAAAAGACGATACCGTGATGGATCGGTTTTGATTAAAGAATTAGAATCATGGGTATTGATAACCCTCTTCTCTTACCTCTAAATTATGATATTATAATATATATAGGTGTAGGTTGTGATCAATGTCGAACCAATTTTAAAGACCGAACTAGAGACCAAATCTGGGCCATTAGATCTATTTTTTTATGAGATGTGCTGCTGTGTAAATTTTTCGGTCTTCATTACAAGCCCATTTTACTTCATTGTATAGGTTTATTACTTCATTTCGTATGTAATACCTTGAAACTACAATATGTTTTTACTTTCTTCCAGTAGGTTTTGAAATGATTCAACATATGTTTCATTTGAATTCATTGACCTGAGTTTTTACTTTATTTACATTAAAAAATACAATTTATTCAAGTGCGTTTATTACTTCATTCAGAAACGTTATTACTTCATTGGATAAGGTTTTTACTTCATTCCAGTAGGACTTCAAATGCTTCTACACATACTTCATTCCAATAATTTATTACATCATTCCATGTGTTTATTACACCATATCAGCGTTGTGGCGGTGGTGATAGATATTGTAGAGAGAAAGAACGGCACGCGACGGTGAAACCGCATTTACGTACTGGAATGAAGTAATAATCCTACTGGAATGAAGTAAAAACCTACTGGAATGAAGTTAAATCTTCGTAACATGTTAGTATGACTTATTTACCTTCGGATGAATTAAAATAGGCTCGTGATGAAGGCAAAAATAATTGATAAATTTGTGTCTCTCATCCATAAAAAACTAGATCTAAAAACCCTAATTTGGTATGGTTCGGTGGTTCGGTCTTTAAGAGTGGATTTGTGAATAATGGGACTCTATAGGTGTATATATATTATACGAAAAGTATCATATATATATATATAGAATAATGATATGCGGCCACATTATGGCCAGCCATAAATTAATTAAATAACAAAAAAATTTGATTTTTTTAAAATTTTTGGTTTAATACTACTTGATTTTACTTTATATCATCTTCATTATATGTTGCTCAACATGTTAGTGTTGCTCTTTCGTAGTTTTTGCTCAACTTATTACTACCGTCATTTCTTGATTGTTGCTCAACGTATACAGTAATTCGTGATATTAATGTGTTTTACGTAATGGAATTCAAAGATAAGTATCAACTCACAAGTTCATTCACACACATATAAGTTTATATCGGTAATTCTAAATTTTTTATACATGTAAATGGACTAAATTAACTCTTTATGGCCGGCCACATTATGGCCATTTAGCATCACTCATATATATATATATATATATATAATTAATTGTGTATATAAATATGTGTGGGCTGACATGCATGTAAATACATGTATTGGACGTGTAAAATTGTTACACATATATTTAAATATTAAAGTATATGTATGTGACGGTGAAAGGGTGTGACAGTGGTAATTAGTTTATTAGTAAACTAATTGTCATTATCCAACCGACTCATTTGTTGGTGAGAAGCAGTTGATGTACATATATTTATGTGATATAGAAAGTGTAACCGTATGGATGAATCGACGTATCAATTGCGGTTAGTGCCTGGCATGATAGATACGAAGTTACACCACTTTTCGTGAGGAGCCATGCAACACCTATAAATACATGTATGCTCTCATTCATTAGTAACACAATCCAATACATTATATATACAAAAAAGTCACGGTATATACACACGTACATATTCACTATATAAAGATTGTGATTCTTTATTCATCAAAAGAATCATTAAAGGCTTGAGGTCAAAGAAGAGATAAAATCAATTGGAGGATCCAGTCAAAGAAAGGATTAACATCAATTGGTGGATTTCAACCTCTACATCAAACAAAGAAAGCATGGATGGAAGTTGGTGATTTTATCTCTAATATATAGTATAAATATTGTGATTGAATTAATTCAAATCTAGAATTAGATTTCATTATCGAAATCATTAAAGTATTGAGATATGGCGTACTACGTAATCTTTTGTCACTTTTCATTCTAATGTTTTTACCCATTGTCAGTTTTCATACGTTTTTCAATTAAACAAAATTATACACAGAGTTGTTCAGTTGTTTTTTTTGGGCAATTTAGTATCAAATCTGATCTATTATCCGCAAATTAAGGACTATCTTTAGTTGTCAATTGGCGACCCCATCAATCTAGCCTATCACGGTTTAGGCCCAATTCATCAGTAAAACAAAACGAGACTGAAATCGACTCATTAGTTACACCATCGTTAACGCAGGCGGACCGGACCGCACCTGGGTCCCGGCCGACGTCCTGCGCGTTGGAGGACACAAAGTCGCGGCTTGGGCCGCGCCTGGTGATGCAGGTTCATCCCGAGGCTGCGCCACATTCTGGCCCAGCCCGGCTCGGCATTGGAGGCAGGCGGGCCGTGCCCCGTTGCATCCCGGCCCTCCGTTGGAGGCCCTTCTGGCCAGACCTAAACCCTCCCCCCCCTTTTTTTGCTTATTTATATCTCATTTGTTCAACATTCTTCCACCAATTTCTCATTTCTAACCTCTAAATCATTTCAATATTTGTTGTTCGTATGGATTGGTTTAACAGCGACGAACACGAGTTGAACTAGTTTGTCAACGTCAACAATTGGTACCTACCGGTATCGGCCCATGGAAATATTGCGCCTAGTCCGGGGGATGGGGGGTCCACCATCGGCCCCATGGACTTGTCATCGCCGCCGGTTAGCACTAATGAGTTCGACATTAGTGATATGGAGCTCGTCACAGAGAGGGGCAATGTTGCTGCAGCTGATGATGAGGGGCCGAAGAAGTATAGCCCGGAGGAGACATTGTGGCTGGCCAGGAATTTCGTCGACATCTCCGAGGAACCTGTCATCGGCAACCAGC
Source organism: Salvia splendens (assembly GCF_004379255.2). NCBI lineage: Eukaryota > Viridiplantae > Streptophyta > Magnoliopsida > Lamiales > Lamiaceae > Salvia > Salvia splendens. The sequence goes on along the minus strand of NW_024598547.1, from coordinate 79,768 downwards.
AGAGCGACAAAGTGTTCTGGGAGCGGATTGCCCAGAAATATAACGCTGGTCGACCAAGAGGGACGTTAGAGCGTAGCTACGTGAAGCTACGAAAGCATTGGGGTCGGGTTCAGAGGGAGATGACGAAGTGGAATGGCAAGTGGACTAACGTAGTCCAGATGTGGCCTAGCGGTCACATCAAGATGGACCTCGTGGCAAAAGCCAATGTGGAGTTTTTCTCTGACGGGAAGAAGCACTTCAAGTACTACGATGTTTGGAAGCTTATCCACAAGAGCCCGAAGTACACCGGCGGGGCAGAAGAGGCGGGAAGTGGGATGTCGAACAGAACCAAAGTTTCCGCCACCGGAAACTACTCTTCGAGCGAAGGAGGTTCGACAATCGACCTCAACGTGACAGACGACGACTTCTTCGTCTCATCCCCTACCACTCAAACCCGGCCGATGGGAACTAAAAAGGCCGCTACGAGTTACCCCATTATGTCATCGTCGCCACTCTATCCTTCTCTGGATAAGATATCCAACTCTATGTCGGATATGAGTGGTACCTTGCGGATGGGCCATCACGTCGAGGGATACCTCGACAATGTCGGAGTTTGAGCTCAAGTTGCACATGAGATGATCCCCTACTTTCGCGCACAAATGAAAAAGAAGTGTTTTTTTTCATTTCTAGGACTAGTAATTTTAATTTTTCTAGGACTTTAATTTTTATTTATAGGATTTGTAATTTTAATTTCTAGGGGTTGTAATTTTTTTTTTATTTTCAACTGAACAATGAATTTTCCGTGTTTTAATTGCTCAACGTTTTTTATTTCACGCGTAAAATGGGTGGTAAATTGTGAATAGTGCAATTTAATAGTTGTGGCCTGGATGAGGCCTGGTTGGGGCCTGCAAGTGACAAACACGGATTTTGCATGTGTTTGGGGACTATATTTGACTCATTTTAAATGCCAATCATGAAAATTATGTTCTTAGATTGCATGTGTTTGTTGATAAATGATAGAAAAAGACAGAAAAAGGTGCAAAAAGGGCCAAGGTGCAACAGCCTCAGTTCAAGCCGAGTTTCCTGGCACTGTTGAAGTCTAATCAATGATTAATGCATATCATTCTCTTCATCTTCGAAAGAGCTTCGGGTGGATATCTTGCACGTCTCAATCGGAGTTCTGTGGAGAAAGTTATGACTATTCTACGAACATTGCGCAGTGCAGTCAAAGCTGACGGAAATTTAGGGAAGAAAATAAATTGTTGCCCAAATCTCTCCCATTTATTGTAGACCACGAAAATTATCAAAAATAAACCTTTTTCCCACCTATAAATACCTCTTAACCTATTTCATCATTCTCCATCTCAGAGCCTCCAATCCTTCTCCACATCTACACATTCTTTCATTCCATATTCCACAAATAATTCATCCATCTTCCATTGGAGCGGAGCTCTGCAGATCCAGGCAAGAGAAGACTGAAGATTGAAGATTCAACCTTGGGTTTTATCTATTTCTTTCATGTCTCGTACTTTTATTATTTTTACTACTTGTCTATGAGTAGTTAAACATCCTTCGTAGAAGTTTTGGTGAATACTAATATGAACATGTTTTGATTTATTGATTTGAACCTTTTCCTAGCTCTTGTGATTGTTTTGCTTGTTTTTGTGCTTTTATTGTTCTTTTATCTGGTCAACTTTAGAATTATGTCCGTTTAACTAGATTAATCGAGAGATATCTAGTTTTACGTGGTAAAATGAACGAGTACAACACATAGGTTTATCTGCACTCGAGAGAGGGGACCCTTTGTGAGGGCTTGAGTCTTAGGAACTTAAGGAGTTAGAATCTAATCTATCGGAAGGAGATTTTGATCGTTATAATCTAATCTACTGGATAGGTGCACTCGAGAGAGGGCTTATTCTAGAATCGTGACTTTCCTAATAATCCTAGAGACACATAAATGCAAAGTTTCTATGAGATTAATCATCACTAGGTCATAGTGCTTGGATTCTAAAACTCTACATTCTTTAGTCTACTTTGTATTATTTTGTTTTCTTTAATTTGTTTATTTATTTTTGCCTAGTTTATAAATCCAAACCCAAAAAATCTTGTATCTCTAAATAGTGTACGGCGCTTAGTATATAATAGCCAATTGCAATTTTATTCCATGTGTTCGATAGTACCGACCTTTAGCTATACTAGATGTACCCTGTAAATTTGCATATATTTTTAGTGCTAATAAATAGTGCATCAGCAGAGTTATAGAAGTTGTGGCCTAGGCCTGAAATTTAGGGGAATGATGACGTGGAGGGGACTTGGAGCCTGAATCCGGGCCAGGGTTAAGGATGCTCTCAGGACAGACATCTCAGTATAGATATATGTGATTAAATTGGATAATCTTTAGTTTTCGAGATTAAATTAGAAGAACATTCAAAATATGAGATTGAGGTATGCGAACTTTTCATTTTAGGGGATTATTTTTTTCTTCTTCTTATTTTTTTAATTATTTTTATCTTAAAATATATAAATTGACTAAACTATCCAAATGAGATATTAGTATGTGGAATCCAATTCGCACCTGTATTAAGAAAATTGGATCGAGGGACGCAAACCTATCCATCTTAAGGATTTTGCATTTTCTCCTACTTTCTCTTCCTTTCCCTCAGAAATATATAAGAATTAACCAAATAATTTCACCAATGCATCGATTTCAAAAGAAATCTTATGTTAGGTAGTTTGGTCCGTTCATTTATCTAGTGAGGAAAATAAGATTTAAGAAAAAAAGAAGAGAAAAAGACAATAATTCCCTAAAATGAAAATATTGTGTACCCCAGGCCCAATCCATATTCTGAAAGGCTATACAATATAATCCCAAAACTGAAATAGGATTATCATTTAATTTAATATTATAGTCTAAAATCACTCTATTAGTTAAGATGAATTTCAACTGAATCATTTCTAAAAATCATGCTCATCGGAAGTCTCAAAACTAGTAAAGATAAGATCTACAATTACTAATTTAATATTTTAATTATTTCGATTATAGTTTTAACTATATTTGTCCTAAATTTTGGTATTAATTTATAATTTTCAAAATCTATCTTTACAAATGAACTTTCTAAAAATATTACAAATGATAAATTTAAATATGCATATTCTTATATATGATTCTAAAATTATTCAATAAATATATATGAAATACTATTAAAATATAAATCTAGTAAATATTTTAATAATGTAAATATTTTTTTATTTACTAGTAGTACTTAATATTTAATAAAAAAAATAAAAACAACTAATTAATTAAAACATTGTATTAAAAACAATTTATGTATAGTCTCGATCCAATCCAGACTAATTCACTTTCCAAGTGTATCTATGCCACACTAGATCCACTTGTTTAGAAAAAATTCAGCCCACTTTGGGCCCGATTCCAAATCTGAAATTCTCCAAAATAAAGATTCCATATAGTACCGGTCAATAATGTGAAATACATAAAAGTAAATAAAATACTACTATTTAATATAGTGTATTTAATGATGTACACATAAAATATTTAATTAATTGTGTTGTGGATAGTATTAATTTTATCATGTTTGGCTATGTTAATTCAGTTTTAGTAAACTAATTAATGTCATAAATTAGAAGACTTGTTATTTTGTAAATTTATCAATTTAGATAAATAATCTTTAATATGTATGGCATACGCATTGACACTAGTGTGACCTATATTTAATTTTAAGTTATTTAATTTGATTTTATATAAATCTACTGTAAGTAAACATGAAATATTTTTTTATGTAAGTAATAAGAATAGAATTACTTGATATTTACTTATTTGAATTTCAATGGATAAGAGCATCCGCAACGGAGGACGTCCCGACAATGGATATTTACTGATTTGAATTTGATTCATTGTGGATGTTTTGTAAATAGTTTGGTAGAGTTAAAGAAGTTTGATTTGAAATCCGCGAGTCTATGTGATAAGTAATGCTTGACGAGTCAATGACGACGGTTTGAGTTGTATGATCTTATGCTCAGACTTACTTTGAAGTGCACTTTGACTTGAAGTTCTAGGTTGATGAGTGATTGTTCTTGAGAGTGGGAAATCTTGATTGGAAATGTTGGGGGTTTAGATTTTGTCATTCACGTTCCTTCTTGATTCTTTGTGATGGAAACATTTGAAATAAATTTGTGGGTTAAACTTTGTTGAGTTATTGTGCTTAAAATCAATCTTGCTCGAGGGCGAGCAAGAGCTCAAGTTTGGGGGTATTTGATGCGAAGCATATTTCCTATATTTTTCCCCTTAGACTACACATTTTTATGTTAATTATAACTCATCAAGTTGTTTTTTATTGAAGTTTAGGATGGTTGAAAGCTGGAAGTTCGTCGGAAATGCATGTTGGAGGATTCCAGAACTTACACCCGGCCGGGTGAATTTCCAGATTCAAGACACCCGGTCGGGTAAAATATATAAAGCATGCGGAGTCCAGAGCCCACCACCCGCCCGGGTGAGTTGTACACCAACAAAATCCACTCGGTCGGGTGAGATTCGCAAGGCGTAAAGTGTCCAGAGAAGGCGGAATTCCTATCACCCGGTCGGGTGAATTCTTAGTTGCAAAAATCCACCCGGCCGGGTGGTTCAACTCTAACTGCAACTCGGCAGTTTTTGGGACGGTTTTGAAGAGGGAATTAAAGGACGAATCAAGGGAAGCATTCTGGGGGGGTGACGGTTTTGGAGGAAATTGGAGAGAAAAGAAGGGAGAAGAAGAGGAAGAAGGGAGGAGGATCCTGCATCCAATCTTGATCATCTCGGAGACGGACTACCGCCGGCTATCGGGGAACACCATTAGTCTACGGTTTTTCTTCTTTAGCATGTGTGGCTAGTTTGTCTTCATTGCTCCTAACACTAGTAGGATGAATTGATTGTAGAGATTTTATATTTAATCATTAGCTTTGATTTTTTGTCTATGGTTCAGATTTTATATATGCTATGTTTTGATGCATCTAATGTAGTATATTTTTCGCCTCTTTCTAATGTCTCTTTAACTTGGAAATTGGATGATAACATAGATGAAAAACTTATGAATTTTACCTTGTTCAAAGGAAAATGCATAAGTGAATATTGATGTAAAAAAGTCTTCAAAGTTGAATTAATACTTACTACGCTTCCGTGGGAGTTTAGTTTGATGAGAAGAAGTTATGTGTTAAGTGTTCAGCTAACCATAATATCTGTTGGCTTTGAGAAGTTAGTCTAGTATTTACTGCGCTTCCGCGGGAATGATAGTCTAATGAGTAGGTACTTTTGGCTATGTGTTCAGCTAGTACTAGTACTATAATTCTTTAAGTATGTTCAGTAGTTTTAGAGTGTAAAATTGATCATCGTTCTCAATAGCTTATGAATTTGAATATAGAATCAATACAATAGTGATTCATCCGAATGTTGTTAGGAGCAATGTTCTTTATCTCTTGAGTTTCTCTATTTTCGTACTTTAGTTTTTAAATTTAGTTTATTAATCTTGTCAAACCTTGTTAAATAATCACACGCCTCCCTGTGGTTCGACACTCTTTTACTACAACTACATCTGTACTCTTGCAGAAAGGTTGTAATTTTAGAGCTATTTGATTTACTTGTGTGTTATTAGTTCATTGATATAAAAGCTCGAAAAATACACATCAACGGACGTCTCGGCAGACGTCCCAATTTTTTATTTTTTATTTTATTTTATTTTATAAAAAAACTCTATATATACGGCTCGTTGAACTTCATTTCATTCGCACCACTTGTTTTAACGAGTTTCTCTCTCTACTTTCATTTCTTTTGAAGATAAATATAGCACCACGATAGTGATTCTCCCGCCACAAGCGAGTCACAAACGCCGACGTTTCCCGTTAGAGATGGGGAAACGCCAGCGGAAGTGCACCGATGTCCGGGATTATGCCCTAACCCCAAATGGCAGGGATGATGCCCGGGTACTACAATATGTATCTGCCTTGGTGTGCAGGGATGGGTGGGATGATGCCCCAAATGGTCGGGGTGAGTGCCACGATGACGGGGATGGCGCCTATCCCGATGATCCCCCAAATGCCCGGGATGATGCAGGGCATGCCTGCCGCTGCGGGGGTAGCAGGCAGGGGGTCCCCCAATCACCTGGGGACAATGTATATCGCCCCTACATGGATTTATTGTCTAGTGATTCCCCCCAGAGTACTCCTCTGGAGACTCAGTTCACCGGCATTAAGACTTTCTCTTTTGAGGAGTTGGGGCTATCTCCCGTCAGGGAGTCTCCCACTGCGATGCCACCGGCGGTAGGGAGGACGAGGAAGTAGGGCAAAGGGAAGGGCAAGAGCACTACCTCGTCCTCGCGTGCGTGGGACGAGGGTGGGGCTGGGGCCGGGGGGAGGAAGCCGACGGGAGAAAGAGAACCATCTGGAGCATAGGGGAGTGCGTCGCGCTGGCGAAGGGCTGGGTCGGTGTAGTCGAGGATCCCTACATCGGGGCTAACTAGTATATCGACAGAATGTGGTGGCGCATTAGCCAAAGCTACCTCCAATTCAAAACGGCAGGTGGGAAGCCTCACGATGGAGAGCAATGCAGGAAACAGTGGGAGCGGCTGAGGATACACCTTAGCCTATTTTCCGGCATCTGCCAAAACAACCTCCGCACGGCAACCAGCGGCATGTCCGCCGAGGATGTGAAGGTTTTGTCCATGCAGCAGTACCCGACAGTTCTTTGGGTTTCGGGGAGTTCAAATATTTGGAGGTCTATCTAGTGGTGCATACTTCTGCCAAGTTTAGTGTGGGCGTTGAAGCTGGCTGGCCGAAGCGGACGAAGATAAACGCCTCCGGCGAGCACAGCAGCAGTGCCGGTTCCCACGACCTCCCCGACGCCGAGGCAGAGTTCCCTACCCCTCAATCGTCTTCCCGCCGTCGCCCGGTTGGGCAAAAGACTGCGATGCGGCTGGCTAGGGGAAGCGCCAGCGGGTCCCACGAGGTCCAATTGGAAGCTCCTTCCCAGCTCAATCTCGAGCTCATCCATCTCGCCCGTATGCAGCAAACGCAAAGTCTGCTAGACACCATGGGCAAGTGGCATGCATCGACAGACCCCTTATACAAGTTGATGCTGAAGGATGTCATCGACAGTATGAGGTGCGATTTGGGGATACCACCCCTGCCCGGGAGTGAGGCGGGGGCCGCGTTTGTCGAAGCTTTGGGCTGTAATTTTTTTAACTATGTATTTTTTTAAAAATAATTATGTATGTTTTTTACTATTTAAATAAAATCGTTGCATTTTCTCCTTATTCGTATCGAAATTTTAATTCCGTAAATTACATATTTGTGGATTTGTGAATTTTTATTATTGTGGATGTCCGCCGGGATGTCTTGGGGATGTCTATCATTGTGCAGTGAGATATTCTAATAACGTGACAGAAGGAGTTTTTGGAAAGTCCGCCGGGATGTCCACCGGGACATCCGCACTAACTTTGGATGCTCTACAAATGCTTCACACCGTCGAGTCATCTACCTTATATAAATAAAATTTTAAAAAAATCCCCCACAAAATCATTCTGATACACAAAGCTCCAAAATATTCTGTTAGGATTCACCACGAAAAATCAGCTTTGCTGAATCCGAATCCCTAAACCAATCGATTGGAAAAGAGTCGAGCTAACTTCAACAAGTTCAAGGCCATTTTTCACAAAAAAGGGGGGATTTAACAATTATCCAAAATAGGAGGGTGTTTGTCTTCCGGCGGGAAACCGCCGCCGCAGCGGCCGCTGGCACCACAGGCGTCCGTCCGTAGGCTTCCGATACCAGATACCACCGACGGCGGCTCGGAAAACGCTAAGATGAAGAGTCTGTTCAAGTCCAAGCCGAGGACTCCGGTCGATTTGGTGCGGCAGACTCGCGATCTACTCATCTTCGCCGATCTCGGCGCTCCTGATACTAAGGAGAGCAAGCGAGACGAGAAGGTTCTCTTGTTTAACTTCCTTGCGTTTAGCTTTGGTTGATCTGGTGATGCTTGTAGTTTGACATTATCGTCGAATTTCGATAGAAGGCAAATCGTTTCTGTTATTAGTTAGTGAATTGCGGTATTAGTCGGCTTGACGAGCTACTGTTCCACTTGTTAATTTTGTGCTCATTTAGGTCATGATTGGAATGTCTATGTTTTTGTGAGTAGCTGCTTTGGAATTGAATTTCAGAAGGTACCATCATTGGGTATAGGCAAAGCTCTGTATTGATGGTTTAGTTGATGGCTTCTGGTGTTTGAAATGTCTGTTTTGTATTGTTGTATGGTAGCAAGTGGAGTGCGGTCGCGTAGATGATTTTACGATCCTTATTTGATTCTAATGGTATGTCTTTTGCTGATTGTACTGTGCAGATGGTGGAATTGAGCAAACTAATGAGAGAATTGAAGCAAGTTCTTTATGGGGACAGTGAATCTGAGCCAGTGGCAGAAGCCTGTGCCCAGTTGACTCAGGAGTTTTTCAGAGAGGACACTCTTCGCATCCTAATTACATGTCTGCCGAAGTTGAATTTAGAGGTACGTGTAGGGTTAATCACTAATTTGGTTACTAGAAATGATCAGAGTTCTGTCTTGTGCATTTAGCTTTATGGTTGTATTGAATGGTGCTTGAGTTCCTAGTCTATAAATTTGTAAACCTATAGTTGTTGAATTTAATTCATTACGATTAGAAGTGAAGGGATAGTTCAGTTGACTGATGAGACAATTTCGCAGACCCGCAAAGATGCTACTCAGGTTGTTGCAAATCTGCAGAGGCAACAGGTTCAGTCAAAGTTGATTGCGTGTGATTACTTGGAAAAGAACATAGATCTTATGGATATCTTAATAGCAGGGTATGTTATGATAAAGAATTTGCATTAGATTCTGGATTGTTCAATGAAATAACTTATATTTCCAGGCTTTCATTTGAATTGGGATTTCATTCTTGTTTGCAATCTATTGACTTCAATTTGTTTTTTTTTTGCATCTAGGTATGAGAACACTGAGCTGGCTTTACACTATGGTGCAATGTTGAGGGAATGCATACGCCATCAAATTGTTGCAAAGTGAGTAAATCACTCAATTTTCTCGTTTTCTGATATCTTGTGTGGATCATTCTATCATGTATGCAGTCACTGACTACATTGCCTGCCTTTTTTGTTTTCTTTATTGCATTAGCTTACTTCAGTGTTTAAGTGCTGCAGATTAAAACCAACATTTTATTAATGCTGGGATCTGCTTTGTCCTATAGGTATGTTTTGGAATCGGAGCATATGAAGAAATTTTTTGATTTTATCCAACTTCCAAATTTCGACATTGCCTCAGATGCTGCTGCTACTTTCAAGGTTGGGTATTCCATCTGAAGCAGTGATTATATATTATCCTCCTTTTTTCAATAAATGGTTTTTCTTTCACTTTGCTGCACTGTAGTATATGCAGTGTAGTTGACAAGTTACTGACTTTTACATTTTAACTAATCGTTAGAAGGTTCATATGCAGTTAGTGTTAAGTATACAGTTCCCTCATTTGACACTCTACTAAAAATGTGGTTGCTTGGTGAAAAATCTTTAATAGAATACCTTATTCCTTAAAGAGATAACATTCAGGTTTACTATGATTTGAGGAAGTGCTAGGGATGGTAATGGGAAAAGTGAACTTATGATGTATTGATGTTCGATGAGATGCGCGACTCGGTTGTTAAGCTGGGTAGCATTATCTTTTATGACCCTATATTTTTCTTCATGTGTTCTTACATGAATGGTTTACTACATGTGCAACACCTAGATGATGTATGAGGTCCACAGTGTGCCAATTTTCTTCTAAGACACTAATGATATAAGCTACTGAAACCTAGGTTATTTAAGTTCTAGATTATGCTCCTTAATGATGCATTTTTTTGGTAATTTTGGCATGTGTACTGACATTAAAGTCTATCTAACAGGATTGACATCTTATTGCAGGAATTATTGACTAGGCACAAGTCAACAGTAGCCGAATTCCTTTCTAAAAACTATGACTGGGTAAGTTTTTACTGCTTTAGTACCTAGAGCTTCTTTGTACTGCTTATTTTCTGATTTAATATTTATACCGCAGAGCTTCGAATATTGTCTCTACATGCTTTTATACATTATGCTCATTGGTCAATACAAACAACTCAGAGACCCAGCCATACCTCATAATATGTTGTTGCATGTCCCACCCTCAAATATCACAATATAGTTTTTTGGAGTCCTTCATGAGCATCGCATCTGATCCTGATTTGCTTTTCACCTCTTGTAGTTCTTTGCGGAGTACAACTCGAAGCTGCTAGAATCTACTAACTACATCACTAGGAGGCAGGCTATCAAGGTAATGTGGTGCCTGTATCTCCTTTTTAGTATTGTTAGACATCATTCACATGATGAACCATTCACATGCACAATTGTTTCTGTATGGTTGACTATGATTCTGATTCTTGATGATGCACCCCTTTCAGCTCTTGGGTGATATCTTGCTGGATCGTTCGAATTCAGCTGTAATGACACGATATGTTAGCTCAAGGGACAACTTGAGGATCCTCATGAATCTTCTCAGGGTATGTTACTTTCTTGGCTTTAGTCAGTCCTCACTTCCCTAAGTCCCCTTCCATTTAAATGGCTGGCGAAGTGTTGAGAAATGAAATATATGTAGGTTTTAAGTGCATAGCAAATTGTAATTTAATTAATCTCAAGAATTTGAATTGATCTGATGCTATTAGACCCCATTCATTCTTGAATATTCTTATCACAGACTACAGACTGTTTATTCTATTGTAATCAATGTCATAAGAGCTTGAAAGCTCGCTACTTAGGGTTTAGGGTTTTTGTCGTGTTCAATGACTTACCATATTCTGAACCCCTTCCTGAACACGTTAAATGAATTAAAATGTTAATTCGTTCTGAACCCTGTCATCTTGGTGATGTCTTACTTGAAAGAATTTGAGATATTTTGTCATGCATATCGCGTACCATATGTTAGTGCTGAACTGTTGACTTATCCCAGGAGACGAGCAAGAGCATACAGATTGAAGCATTCCATGTTTTCAAGGTACAGTTTTATACTACCGATCACATATAGTAGTACATTGGAAATACTTAGGTAACTCATACTGTGGCCTGCAATGCAAATATGTGCAGTTATTTGCAGCTAATCAGAACAAACCTCCGGATATTGTTAGTATTCTCATCACCAACCGAAGCAAGCTCCTCCGCCTCTTTGCTGATTTCAAGCCCGACAAAGGTAAAATCGAGGAATGATATATTCACAGATAATCTTCGAATATTTTTATTTGCATTATTGGGTGTGTTTCTGATTTTTTTTTCCGGTTGCAGAGGATGAGCAGTTCGAGGCCGATAAAGCGCAAGTTGTCAAAGAAATTGCTGCACTCGAGCCTAAAGAGCGGCCATGAATTCAGCTCTTGTGAAGTGTATCAGCTGTCTTGTACCAGTAAATCTACTTGTGACATTTTCATTTCGCTCTGCTATATATAATTGTGAATTAATACAAATCAGATCTCAATGTTGTGAGATACTAAGAAGTCGATCTGCAAAGTGCTTCCTGTGTTGCATATTTGGGAGTAATAAATAGTATTTTTTACATGATGTAATTACATGTGGTATCATTTTTAAGCAAGAAATTATTGGAATAATACTCTATTCGTTCATTTTTTTCCAAGTCTGCAAAAACTGTGACGTTTCTCGTGAGGGTTACTTTTTCGATAATGGTTGCCTTCTTTATCGTCGTATAATTGTGTGGAATGTAAGCCATTCTTTACCGATCTCTATACCGAAATCACATTCTAGATTCGTATTAATTCAACCAAACACATAACACATACAAGAGATGATTCACCAACCTCCATCCATAGCTCATATTTGATGTAGGGTGGAATTCCACGAGTTGATGTTTCCCCTAAAAGCCGCGGTTGATGTTTTCCCCTCTTTGGCCTTCCCTTTGCTGATTCTTTTTTTTTTTATGGATAAAGAATCTGGATCTTTTATGTGTACATACATCTTTCTGTAATTCTTTTCGTATATATCGTGGGTGTAAATATTCACGTATATATAAATACTATGCATCTATTCAGCAAAGGACGTGTCTCTTTATGAAGAGACATGTCACAACCGCTACTACACACATAATTTACGTGCTGCACCTTTCATTCATATATATATATATATACATGCAATCATTACTATATATATATATAATCATTACCTCACACATAAATATATATATTACGTGACATGTATATATATATACATATATATGCAATCATTATGATATATATATATATATTCTCGTATATATAAATACTATGCATCTATTCAGCAAAGGACGTGTCTCTTTATGAAGAGACATGTCACAACCGCTACTACACACATAATTTACGTGCTGCACCTTTCATTCATATATATATATATATATACATGCAATCATTACTATATATATATATAATCATTACCTCACACATAAATATATATATTATGTGACATGTATATATATATACATATATATGCAATCATTATGATATATATATATATATTCTTGTATATAACTTTACTGTATATATATTTATATACTCCACAATCATATACACGTTTTATCCCATAATTATTTAGGCAAGAGAGGAGGGTTATCAATACACCCGATTCTAACTCTTTAATCGAAACCATCCATCACGGTATCGTCTTTTATATTAGAATCCAACTTTAAGTATGAACTTGAACTTTAATATTAAACCAATATCTACATAGGTCACATATAGGAATATAAATATTCCTACATTCTCCCACTTGACCTTTGTATCTTTCAATGGTTTAATAACTTTTTCTGCGCATTTTAACATCAAGCTCATATATCCTTTAAATACCTATAAAGTTAGACTTGATTGAATCATGGCGGTCACACAATCATTTAGTCGACATGATTCCTTCCATGTATCACAAATCAATTCTAACTTCATATGATCCTTCCATTGAGATGAACCTTTATTCTCAATTCAACATATGTTATTTAAGAACCATACTGTATACAAACCTTAATGATAACATATCAATAAACAGAAACAGACTTTTATTGAATTCTAAGTATCTTACTCCTTATGAGCACAATATAATTCATATAGCAAGACTTTCTATAATAATACCCATATACTTTTCATGGCCACTTGGGTAATCTTTCATTTAACGTAAACGTTCTTATTATATTGTTCTATTCTGCTCAAAGACACTTTATGTTTCTGTACTTCTTCCTTTACAAATAAGTACTCACACTGCATGTGTGTATCACCTTTTATGTACCTATCTTTCTTTTATGAAGAAGATTTCTGCGAAATCATCACAACAAAATCTTAGTGACTTGGCCATAATGTTAACAATCCCAAGTCTCAAGATTTATGTTTCGCAATTACTTTTCATGAACTTTGGCCTCAAAGCGAACCAAAAATCAACTTTCATAATGGAAATAGCAATGACAAACTATTTTCCATTTTCCATGATATTGCTCCCACTAATTAAAGGAACAAATAGCCAATCATCAATTTCTACCATTGACGCATCAGGCATAATCTGAATCTGAACCAATGACATTTAAGTCATCAGATCATCTTTAAATAAACATGTGCTCTAGGTGCCTTGCAAGTACCTGAGGACTTTCTTTGTAGCCTTCCAGTGGTCCATACCGGGATTACTTTGATATCGACCCAGCATCCCAACCGTGAAGGTGATATCTGGTCACGTGCATGTTTGAACATAGTTCAAACTCCCAACCACTTATGCATAAGGAATCCTTTCCATCTCCTTACGCTCCAATTCATTTTTCGGACATTGCATTAAGCTAAACTTGTCTCCCTTCTGAATTGGAGCAATTCCTGCGGAGCATTTATCCATTCTATATCTCTCTAAAACTTTATTGATATAGCCTTTCTGAGACAGACTTAACAATCCGTGTGATCTATCCCGGAATATCTCTATTCCGATCACAAAAGATGCCTCACCCATATCCTTCATTTCAAAGTTTAAAGAGAGATACTTCTTTACATCATGTAGTAAACCCATGTCATTTGCGGCTAGCAAAATATCATCAACATATAGGACTAATATGATAAACTTGCTCCCACTGATTTTAATGTAGATACATCTATCAACGATGATCTCTACAAAGCCATATGAAACAATGATATCATTAAACTTTATATACCATTGTCTGGAAGCTTGTTTGAGTCCATATATTGACTTTCTCAACTTACATACTAAGCCTTCTTGCCCTTCTATCATGAATCCTTCGGGTTGTTTCATGTATACCTCTTCTTCTAGTACTCCATTAAGAAAGGCCGTCTTTACATCCATTTGGTGAAGCTCCAAGTTATAATGAGCCACCAAAGCCAATACAACTCTTAAAGAATCCTTCTTTGAAACTGGAGAGAAGGTTTCTTTGTAGTCAATGCCATCATTTTGAGTGAATCCTTTGGCAACAAGGCGAGCCTTGTACCTTTCAATGTTACCTTTCGAATCACGTTTTGTTTTAAAGATCCATTTACAACCAATGGCTTTAAAACCCGTAGGCAATTCTACTAAGTCCCAAACATTGTTATCTCTCATGGATTTCATCTCATCCTTTGTTGCATTTAACCAATTTCAGAATTGTCACTTTCCATGGCTTGTTGGAATGAGATAGGATCTTTATCAATGCTCAAGTCACATTCACTTTCAACGGAATATACCACATAGTCATCCGATATGGCCGATCGTCTTAAAGGTTCTATTGGTTCATCATTTCGTTCTTAAATTATGACTGGTTCATCTTCAATCTCAATAGGTGGGTTATGCACTTCATGTTGTTTAATAGGAACAACAATCTTAGGTGCAACAAAAGGTGGATGAACAACCTTTTCTTGAACTTCATTAAAGTCCACTTTACGAGGTTCATCACTCCCACTAATTTCAATGAACCTAGCATTACCCGTCTCAACTATCCTCGTACTATGGTTAGGACAATAGAATGTATATCCTTTCGACTTATCTGGATAGCCAATGAAATATCCACTGACCGTCTTTAAATCCAGCTTCTTTTCGTGTGGATTATACAACTTTACTTCTGCGGGGCAACCCTAAATACGTAAATGCCTTAAACTCGGTTTCCTTCCCGTCCACAGTTCGAAAGGTGTCTTTGGAACTGCCTTACTAGGAACCCGATTAAGCATATACGTTGCAGTCTTTAATGCATAAATCCACAACGAAAGAGGTAAATTACACCCACTTAACATGCATCTAACCATATCCAAAAGAGTACGATTTCGCCTTTCCGCTACACCATTCTGTTGCGAAGTACCGGGCATTGTATATTGTGCACAAATGCCCTTGCTTTCGAGGTACTTTGCAAATGGACCCGGACATTGTCCAGATTCATTAAACTTTCCGTAGAATTCATCACCTCTATCTGATCTCACAACTTTTACTTTTCTATCTAGTTTCCTTTCCACTTCATCTATGAATATCTTTAAGACATTCACTGATTCAGCCTTTTCACACAATAGATATATATAACCATACCGTGAGAAATCATCAATAAAGGTGATAAAATAATTTCTACCATCTCACGAAGGTGCATCAAAAAGACCACATATATCAGTATGAATTAACTCAAGAAGTTGAGAACTCCTTGTGGCCGATTTCTTTACTATGTGTTTAGTTTGCTTCCCCTTTATGCAATCGATACACATATCTAGATCACTAAAGTCCAATTGAGGAAGAATATCATTCTTTACCAACCTCATTATCCTTTCTTTGGATATGTGACCTAGTCTTTGATGCCACAAGTAAGCCGAACATTCACTTGACATACTACGTTTTATGCCTCTACTTTCAATTTTAAACAAGGATTCAGAAAATTTTGCATCAAGATTGAAACTGTAGAGTGAATCAAACAATGTACCACTTCCATAGAAGTAATCATTTCTGTACAATGTAAATACACTTTTACAATCTTAACTTTAAATCTATGTTCAATATGAGACACATAAGTAGTAGCACCAGCATCTAACCACCAAGTATTATCAGGCACTTCATTAAGATTTGATTCAAAGCAAACGAAAATGTTATGTTTACTTTTCTTATCAAACCATGCCTTTTCTTTTCGGCCAATCCTTCTTGAAGTGTTCCGTTTCTCCACAGAAGAAACACTTCATTTCCTTCTGGATTTTCTTTTCGAGGCCTATCAGAAAAGAAGAATCATTACATTTGTCCTTCTTACTTGATTTACCCTTACTGGTGCTTGTTCCTCCATGACCTATTAGATTCACTACTTGGCCATTTATCTTCTTTAGTCTCCCTTCCTCTTGAACTAACATGGCCTTTAGTTCTCTAAGGTCCCATTTATCTTTTATGGTGTTATAATTCACCTGGAACTGGCTAAATTCATTAGGAAGAGAGTTTGTGATGAATTGAACCAAGAACTGTTCGTGAACCTTCATTCCCAAGGTCGAGAGCCTTGCTGTCAAGTTTGACATGTGTGTTACATGCTTGTGAATAGGTTGAGACCAGTCAAACTTTCTTGTAGTGAGCTCATTCATTAAGCTCCCTACAATTGACTTATCAGCCAATTCAGATTGTGAACACTCCTTCATCTTTTCTATGAATTCCCTCGCATTCTCTGTCTTAGGCATGGATGGCTTGAAACTTTCTGCCATCGTCATCTTCATAAGATTGAGACTTAGCCTGTTAGAGTGCTCCCAAGTCTCATATCGAGACTGTTACGTTTCGAAGCTCTCTTCTGTAATGGCTAAGGGTTCATCTTCCGTAAGTATGGCATGGTCAAGCACCATAACACCCAGTGAAAACCGGATCTGCTCTGACCATTCACCATAGTTCTGCCCGTTGAACTTAACGACAGAGTTTGCAGATGCATACATATTTTATGAGGCTACAACATTTATACATGTTTTCTATTAGTGCTTTGAGACTTTAACACAGATTCAGATAACTGTAATAAACTTTAAACAACATGCATTCAAGCAACCTTTGGGTAATACTTAAACACACATACTTTCATTTGATGCTAGAATATACTTTAATGATCAATCACATCATACACATATCAAATAAGCATGTTGCCTTTGGGTATACATACTACATGTGATACTGTAGACAAAATTGATCCTTTTCGTTTTATTAACTCATATACAATGATCCACCTTTGGGTGATCTCCAAGTATATAGATAATAAAGTTATTGATCAATCAATTTTCATGTCATTTAGCATCCTTTAATCATGATCAATAAATAACCTTTCATCTTTTTCCATAATCATAATATCATATAACAAGACCACTTTGGTGATTAACAAGTTATATAACATTAACATGCATATTAAAAGGATTAAAAAATAACACACTCGGAAATTCCAGAGAGTTTGCCCGGTCGGGCGATTTTATACCTTCTAAATGCCCGACCGGGCATTTGGCATAGGTGAGTCCAGAGAGTTCGCCCGGTCGGGCGTTTTTGTTCCGTCTAAACGCCCGGCCGGGCGTTCTAACGCCATGCATCGTCGACTCCAGAAAGTTCGCCCGGTCGGGCGTTTTGAATAACTGTAATCGCCCGACCGGGCGTTCATCAACCGACGTTTCTTTTGAAAATGCCCGGGTCGGGCGTTTGAAACGCCCGATCGGGCGTTTTCTCTGTACTCGTTTTCTCCCTTCGATTTTCATGTTTCAACATTTCATGAAACAATCACCCAATGCGCAGCGGAATCAAATAACATCAAAATGAAACAATGACATTCATATTTCAATTTTGAACACTTAAAATGGTGAATTAACCAAATCTAGATTGGCTCTGATACCAACTGTAAGCCATTCTTTACCGATCTCTATACCGAAATCACATTCTAGATTCGTATTAATTCAACCAAACACATAACACATACAAGAGATGATTCACCAACCTCCATCCATAGCTCATATTTGATGTAGGGTGGAATTCCACGAGTTGATGTTTCCCCTAAAAGCCGCGGTTGATGTTTTCCCCTCTTTGGCCTTCCCTTTGCTGATTCTTTTTTTTTTTATGGATAAAGAATCTGGATCTTTTATGTGTACATACATCTTTCTGTAATTCTTTTCGTATATATCGTGGGTGTAAATATTCTCGTATATATAAATACTATGCATCTATTCAGCAAAGGACGTGTCCTTTATGAAGAGACATGTCACAACCGCTACTACACACATAAATTTACGTGCTGCACCTTTCATTCATATATATATATATATATACATGCAATCATTACTATATATATATATAATCATTACCTCACACATAAATATATATATTACGTGACATGTATATATATAACATATATATGCAATCATTATGATATATATATATATATATTCTTGTATATAACTTTACTGTATATATTTATATACTCCACAATCATATACACGTTTTATCCCATAATTATTTAGGCAAGAGAGGAGGGTTATCAATACACCCGATTCTAACTCTTTAATCGAAACCATCCATCACGGTATCGTTTTTTATATTAGAATCCAACTTTAAGTATGAACTTGAACTTTAATATTAAACCAATATCTACATAGGTCACATATAGGAATATAAATATTCCTACATGGAAGTCACGAGAATTTTAGAAATTGATTCGAATCAATAAATGAATAAAAATAATGCTTAGATTCGAATATAAAACTAGGATATTGGCATATTCCGTGTATAGAGGTTCATTTGCCAACTTCAAAATGACCTGTATTTTATCACTTCAAATTTATTACTGATAATCAAAGACCAATCTATTATTTTATCAATTGAGAATCAAGCCAATATTTTACACGTTCCTATTAATAATTGGTTTGAGGTGAATAATTTCCGTAGGAGGATGGTATCAAAATTGAATAAATTATTAAATGGTATTAGTCTATAAAATCACATGCAAAAATATTTGGTATTTTTCAAAGTTGCTGCAAAAATCATCAACTTAGTAAAGTGAGTAATATTTAGTGTGTAGTAAATATCTTAGAAAAAAAGATTTAATAAAGTCACTGATCTATAGTAAATATTAAATTTGTTATTTCAGAAATTAAAATTTGTTGTATAAATCTGTCTCTCTCTGTTTTCCTTTTCCACATAAAAAATTAGCTTCAGTCATCGGCTAAAAGTGGAAATAGAAGAAGCTCCAACCACCAAATTTTTCATTTTCCCAATCCTCAAAGAAAAACAAAAATGGCGGAAAAAGGCGCGACTCCTATCATTTCCCCTCGCGCACTCAATTATGTGCACAATGTATCTATCTCTCTGTGAATTTCCATACATTTGCTGATAGTTTATCGGATTTCAGGTTCGGTTGAGGATTTCTTGGCCCAGGCGGTGGAAGCTGCCAAGAAAGCTGGAGAGGTGAGTTTCTGTAATCTAATTTCTTATGAATTTGATTCTCAATCAACTGGATTGCAGATTATTCGTCGTGGCTTCTATGAGACCAAGCTTGTTGAGCACAAAGGCCTGGTAAAATATTCGTTTTTTTAATGATTTAACTCATTTTTGGCAAGTTTGTGAAGTTGTTTCTTTGATTTCGTGGATAAAATTGATGGATCTTGAATAATCTGTTACTATCTTGCAATCAATTCTTTGAATTGGGAATGCATAATCTGCTTCATGAAAAGCTATAATTTTAGAATGGGGACATTTGAGCAAAAATTTTATTTAGAAGAAGATATGTTTGGCAAGTATTGTTTGAATGCTACAAATGTGGATGGGAATACAATGAGCTTGGGCTCTAATGTTAGCTTCTAAGGTTTCCTATATTCAGGTTTCTGTCAGTCATCCATTTCTTTCTATGTATGTAGGTGGATTTGGTCACGGAGACTGACAAGGCATGCGAAGAACTCATATTCAGTTCGCTAAAACAGCAATATCCTGACCACAAGGTGAACCGTCTTTTGGTTTTGCTTCCTTTGTTGGATTGATGTTGAATCTTCTTCATTATTGTTGTTCATCTTTAGTTCATTGGGGAAGAAACAACTGCTGCCTGTGGAGTGACTGAATTGACGGATGAACCAACTTGGATCGTTGATCCTCTGGATGGAACGACTAACTTTGTCCATGGGCAAGTGCCATATCTATTTCATCTGTTTTGAGGGAAGTTTCTCATATTCCTGATTATAGTAGTTAATTGAGGCTGATAGTTGATTGCAGGTTCCCATTTGTATGTGTATCTATTGGACTCACAATCGGACGAATTCCTAAAGTGGGTGTCGTCTACAACCCGATAATGGATGAGGTAAATTTGTACAGCTGCTAAGCACTAGTAGTAGAGGTCAACTTCTGTTAATGATCATATTGTATATCTTGACTTGTTGTTGAATTGATAATAGTATGAGAAGTTCTTATATACTTCCAATTAGAGCTATTCTCGTCACGCTCAAAGTATTGTATTCCTACTCCTTGTAGTGTTCGTGTTATCTAGATATACTGAATTATGCAAGGTCGAAAGTGTCATTACCCCGATCTAGTCATTCTAGCCACTACCACCTGTTGGTATAAGAATATATATGGCATGCATTGCTGTTTCAACAGAATTTTTATTTACTGTGCTTTACGTTCTGATGTTCAGCTTTTCACTGCAATTCATGGAAAAGGTGCTTTCCTCAACGGAAAATCTATTAAGGGTAAGTCAATTCTCCTTGTAGATAATTTTTAAGAACATGAATTTCAATGTGATCACTGATATTGTATTTTGAAAATTCAGCGTCTTCACAAACTGAGCTCGTAAAGTCTCTACTTGCAACAGAGGTACTTAGCTATACATATTGCAGAATAGTGAATGTTGACAGACTGAAATACTCCGTGTACTCAATTATTTAGTGAAGGGATTATGAATCACTCGGAAGCTGTTCCATCCTCATTCTTCTTTACTTGCTGGATTCTCTCACTTATTCGCTTCATCGAGTATTTGTTTAGGTACTTCTGCTTGTTAGAACCTCATCAAATTTGTCTATATTATAATGGCAGGCGGGTACCAAGCGTGACAAGGCCACCTTGGATGCATCCACAAATAGGATCAATAGCTTACTCTTCAAGGTAAGCTCACTATTGGCGGTCTTGTGAGTTTTGATGATGATTTTTAGTAATTGTTTCTGTAATTCTGATAGATAGCTTAAACACATGACTTGGGTTTTCTCTTAATCAGGTTCGGTCACTTCGGATGAGTGGCTCTTGTGCCTTAAATCTCTGTGGAATTGCATGTGGAAGGCTTGATCTGTTCTATGAAGTAGGTTTTGGTGGGCCCTGGTAAGATTTTACATTTTTATATAAAAATTAATATTTTTCCAAGGAACAACTAAACGTCGGTTATATCTTTTCAGGGATGTAGCAGCTGGAGCTGTAATTCTTACTGAAGCTGGAGGGCATGTATTTGATCCGTAAGTGACGAGCCTTCAAACTCCTTCAAATCAATAGTGAATTGTTTACGACCATCCAACAGAACTATACATGTTTTTTAAGTTGCCTTCTAGAGCCACCACCCGCAAAATATGCTAGGAATATTCGCACATATTTTGCCGGAAGTGGCACTAGATAGCAGCCAACATGAACCGGAAAGTTCATACGACAACACAAAAAATTAAGTATAAATTGGATGCATAATAGCAATATACCCAAAAAAACAAACTTTTAGGTCGTGAAAAATGGGGTCATGAAGTTTCTCTTATCCCAAAATAATCATATGCTTTCATTCTTCAACAGCACCGGCAAGGAGTTCGACATCACTGCTCAACGTGTAGCAGCTTCAAATGGTTTTCTAAAGGATGCATTTGTTGATGCTCTGAAACAATCAGAATAGAGATGGCCAGTTGAGTTTCTTGTCACACCACACCTCTGTAGCACCAATATCATTTACTTGCTTGCTTATTCTTCCTATTGGATGAGGCTTACACCCATACTATTTTTACATTTTATACAAAACTTATATACTTTCTGTTATGGAAGAATTCCTTGTTGCGAAGTTCTAATATGTTCTGTGTTTTTTGTACTTGTGAAAATTGAGAAAGTGGGGAAGAGAATAAAATCATGTATTAGCACCAAATGACCAAATAAATAATGAACATATATAACTATCCAACAGAAATCTAAATAAAAAACTAAAGACAGAGTAGAAAATCATGGAAACATCAAAAGTTGGCTACCAAAACCAACAAGAGCAAAACAGAACAAACATTAACCTATCCTTCATACTCTATCTTGATCACCTGCACCATATCCATTATAGCCATTGTTTCCATTGGAAATCTTGTCGGGGTGGCTCGACTTCTTCCTCTTTAAGACGACATACCATGTGTAGACCTCAAGAATGGCAGCGAGAGCAGCCAGACCGATCAGGACCCCAACGTAGGATCTCCTCCATTTCTGATCGGGGTGTAGGATGTCAAAGCCCTTGAAAATGTTGACGATGCTGAGGACTATAACTGAGTATCCACTGAAGTGGTGGTAGATGTTCCAATAGAGTCTCCATTTGTGCTCCTTCTTGGGCCTCAGAAACAGAGCAGAGACTTGAAGGGTTGCGAGGCAGAAGATGACAATGCCGATGATCCTGTGGGCCGTGTATGTGATTCCGGCAGACTGGCTACCGAGCTGGAGGCCGGTGGCCCAGCCTGCGACTCCAGTGATGTAGGCCGAGCTCTGGAAAAGGGCGTGTAGGTAAAACCACGCTGGATCAGCTGCCGGGAATACTTTCAGGTACCTTGCTGTGATAGCCCCGATTGGCAGTAGTATTCCCCAACTGACTGAATTCAGCACTCCGTGAATCTGCATCGTTTCAAGTTTAAGGTCAAGATACATAAAGGAGATGGTTCATTTAAGAACTCTTCTTAAAACAAGAACGTTGTACCGTATAGTTTGTAAATACATTAATATCAGTTTTTGACTTAAAAAAACTCACATTCTTCTTTTTAGTCCTCGAGTCGACTGATCCGGTCGTCGTCCCTCCCGTCTGTCCAGATAAAAGATTCAAGTTCCCAGTGGACTGAACATTGGCGCCGGTGGTGGGATGCCTCGCTGGAGAATCCCCAGAGAGGGGGCCTTCCTGCCACACTTGATTCACCGTGGATGTGAGATTATCGAGCTTGAGCGTGGCAAAGATGGTGTACTCATTTCCGGCATAGGTCGCCGACAGGTCGGAAACTGGGAAGCTCAAATCCCCCTCGGCCAGCTGAGTCTGGTAGCTGCTCACCGGCGACGTGTATGCCCTCATGGTGCCGTCCGATTTCCGGAACGCCACGAGCGCTTGCGCACCGACCATCCCTCTCCCGGTGGGGTTGATCGCCCACGCCACCCATCTCGTGGCCGCCACCCGTGTGGCGGTACCCGATTTGGACGGTCTTGGCGGAGTCGTCGTAGTTCCAGTGGAGGAAGGAGTTGAGATTAGGGAGATCGGAGCAGTGGCTGAATATCCGGTTGCCGGTGAAGTTATGGGTGGCGCATGATTGGGCGTGGGAGGAGTAGATGTGGAGAGAGAATAGGAGGATGAAAGAGAGGATCGTCAACATCATTTAGGAATGATATTTTTGGTTTTATGTTGTTGAATTTGTGAGAATTGAAGAGATGAGTTTGAGTTTGAGTTTGATGAAGGTGGTTTTGGAATGGAGGGAGAGGAGTTTTTATAAAAGGAGAATGGTGGGACAAGAGTAGTTACAGTTTGGTAAAGGAAGTGTGACGAAATAATTGGTGCTGTTTTATTGAGATAATTGCATCTGCCAATATTTGGTATCCTAATTTGTTTTAGTTTACAACCACCCTTGTTTAGGTCTAACTCCAACCACCCATTTTCATAGTTTAATTTGGAAGATCAGCGACACGCAATAAAGCAGTACTTTGGTAAATATGGTGGTAAGAACAACGTGGTGTGTTTGGTTCACGAGATTCAATCTCATAATTCAATCCTAGATCGATAATCATAGGATAATTAGTCATAGCTAATCATCTATGACTAAAATAGTTTCACTACTCAATCCTAGATTATATGTTGGTATTATTTTATCTATGAAATCGAACACCACCTAAGACTAATATGTATACCAAGCTCATAGTAAAAACCAAATAAGAGCTAACTTAGATTTATTACGTTGTAGTACTCTCTTCATTCATGATTAGAAATTACATTTCCTTTCGGCGTGAATTTTAAAAAATTGTTAAGAAACGTGGACGGAAAAATGTTAGGTGAAATATTAATCTCATTTGTATATACGTATGATTTTAAATGAAATGTAAGAAGACTGAGTTAGTGAAATGTGGAGCTTATTAGGAGTACTTAGTAAAAAGGACGCGGAATTCCTATTTGTGGACGTACCGAAATAAAAAATGGGACTCCTAATTGTGGTTAGAGGGAATACTAGTTATCAAACGCGTCATTAATTTAAAAGTGGAAGACTGAAGTCACACAAGACTTATAGTGACATTGATAATTGACATATGATCGCATCAAAATTATTTGTGATAGTATTATTGGAGATGAGCATGCAAGGTAGAGTCTCTTGATTCATCACCAATTCACGTTTCTTGAATAACAATCATTGCTGCCGTGTGAAATTTCTCATCATATATATATATATATATTATATATACATATATAGGTGTGATCAAATACTAACTTTTTACAGTAATAATTAATAACTAAATAACAATTTTGTATGTTAAAAATATAAACACAAAGGCATAAATTTATCAATCTTTCTTGTGTTGATAAATTATATCTTTGTATTGGTATTTAAATTTACATATTGTATTGATATAATTATGTCTTTGTGTTGATAATTTTAATACACAGAATTGAAAGTTATTAGTTATTACTGTAAATTAGTCAGCACACTAACGCAACCCTATATATATATATATATATATATATATTATAGGGATGTATTCATTTCCTTTTCCTATATTTCCTCCTTTTTCCTTCTTAATATCAGCCATTAGATTAGAGAAATGGACGGTCAAGATCAACATTGGGTAATTAATCTCGTGTTGCATTATTTGTCCTATTTTGTGCATTATGAGGGTACAATAGTAATCTAATAATGGCTGGAAACCGCTACGAATAATGCACCACATGGTCACGAGTAATGCATATAATTGCCTATATAATGCACAATATGTGAACTGCAATGCATACGAACAAGATGTGTTGTGTTATGATGTTTGACACACGTTTCTTGTTTCCCTAAGGGTTTAATAAGCTTAGGGGCTAGGGTATAGTACGTAGACATGTATGTAATCTTCACATGGTAACGAGTAATGGATATAATTGACTATATAATGCACAATTTGTGAACTGCAATGCATACGAACAAGATGTGTTGTGTTATGATGTTTGACACACGTTTCTTGTTTCCCCTAAGGGTTTAATAAGCTTAGGGGCTAGGGTATAGTACGTACGCATTAATAACAAATTATAAAACGATACGAATAATTCACCAAATTGTCACGAGTAATGGATGTTATTAACTATATAATGCACAATATGTGAACTGCAATGCATACGAATAAGATGTACCATGTTATGATGTTTGACACACGTTTCTTGTTTCCCCTAAGGGTTTAATAAGCTTAGGGGCTAGGGTATAGTACGTAGACATTACTAAATGCACGTATGTAATCTTCAATCCGTTGATTAACCCATATACACAATACCTCTAATAATGCATAATATACTAAGATAATGACAATTAACAGCTACATAATGCACTACCTAAACCAAATAATGCACATACGTATATTCCAATAACAACAATTTGTTAGTAATGTCTACGTACTATACCCTAGCCCCTAAGCTTATTAAACCCTTAGGGGAAACAAGAAACGTGTGTCAAACATCATAACATGGTACATCTTATTCGTATGCATTGCAGTTCACATATTGTGCATTATATAGTTAATAACATCCATTACTCGTGACAATTTGGTGAATTATTCGTATCGTTTTATAATTTGTTATTAATGCGTACGTACTATACCCTAGCCCCTAAGTTTATTAAACCCTTAGGGGAAACAAGAAACGTGTGTCAAACATCATAACACAACACATCTTGTTCGTATGCATTGCAGTTCACAAATTGTGCATTATATAGTCAATTATATCGATTACTCGTTACCATGTGAAGATTACATACGTGTCTACGTACTATACCCTAGCCCCTAAGCTTATTAAACCCTTAGGGGAAACAAGAAACGTGTGTCCAGACATCATAACATGGTACATCTTATTCGTATGCATTGCAGTTCACATATTGTGCATTATATAGTCAATTATATGCATTACTCGTGACCATGTGGTGCATTATTCGCAGATACCAAAATGTGGCAGTTACTTTTCCATCAAATGTCAATAATAACCCTGTAATGCATACAACCACCTTCTATAATGCAACACGGAACCAGTTTTATAGAATCAATCTGATCCGTTGATGCCTTAGATCTAACGCGTAATATTAAGAAGGAAAAAGGATCTAAGATGTGAAAAGGAGAATAACGCTCCCCTATATATATATATATATATATATATAAAAGCATGGCCTTCATCACAACCTTTGATCACTTTTTTTCCAATCAACAACCAACTAAAATCATCAACATATATTGTATTGTCATAGTAAACAATGAATTCAATATGCCTAAATATCTATTTCAATTATAATTAATTTATTTAAATCAAATGAGGATCATTTTGTAATTTTACTAGTTAATAATTGCAGAAATAAAGGAGGAGAGTCAAATCATAGTTGTAAGTTTTAATACTGTATTTTGTGTTGGATTAGGTGCATAATTTACAGTAAATTTATAATTAAGAACCCAAGATAAATTATTAACTATACCTCCTCGAGTATCAAAATGATGTCTCAGTTATTCTCGACTTTTCAATTAGTAACACATATATACATAAATAATTCAGTAACATATATTCCTATGATGCAAAATAAATGGAAAGGTTGTGATAATTTGATTGATGTTTACAGGGCTTGATTTAGTAGAGATGGACCCCTTTGTGTCTTGATTTTGTTTTAATTTATCTTCTACACATCTTTATTTATATTTTTATAATTAAATTAGTCAATTGAAATGACTCAATTAGTAGAAACCGCGTAGCTCACATTATAATTATATCTTTGCCGTATGATGGAGTACGGACTAAACAAGCCCAACAGCAGTGACGGCCCATCAGCCCAAGGAAGAGTATGAGTTCGACATTACCAAAGAGTTCGGCCTCAGCCTACAGCTCGGTAAAAGCCAACCAATCAAGCTCTGCTCTCAAGTCGGCATCAAGCTCCCAGATCGGCAACCAAAGCAGTTCGGTCTCAGTAAGAGTTCGGCCTCAGCCTACAGCTCGGCAAAAGCCAACCAATCAAGCTCTGCTCTCAGGTCGGCATCAAGCTCTACTCTCAGATCGGCAACCAAAGCAGTTCGGTCTCAGTATTCGACCGAACAAGGAGTTAGTGGACCCATACAGGATTTCCACAACTTCCAACACACCCACTACCACGTGGTGTCTGCTCAGGCCACGATCGTAGGCCATGACCTACGCTACATGCAGGACCTCCACGACATCCACAACCATCATTAGTGGTGATGCAAGCCACGATCTTAGTTCAATGTATAAATAGAACTTAGATCAGATAGAAAAGGGTTAGAAGCTCTCTAGAGATAAAAGACCATATAGCAAGTTTGTATTTGTAAGCTGTAGAAAACAGATCAAGCAATACAACTCTGCCCTCTTTTCTTCCCGTGGACGTAGATTTACTTCAGTAAATCGAACCACGTAAATTCTTTGTGTCGTGATCTGTATTTTCCTGCATTCACTAACATCAGAAATTCGCGGATTCATCACTGGCGCCGTCTGTGGGAAGCAGAGAACCAAATTTGTGATAAAGCGAATTTTTGACCCTTTTTCCACCCCAAAAAAAAAAAATGCATACCAGATCACACACTACCCGTAATACCGTTCGTGAAAACCATGAGGAAGCTAGTCCAGCCCGCAGGTCCGGAAAACAGCCTCGGGAGACATCTACTTCCAGTTTTCACGATGAAGGAACAAGCCGCTCAAAAGGTCCACACACCGAGTCTTCCCAGCAGCCTGATTTGAATGAGGCTGTCAAGCTGTTCTTGGCTGAGAAGCAGGATGAGTTCTTAGCCTTCCTGCAAAAGAGCCAAGAGCCGAAGACGAAAACGGTGGATTCTCCTTCCTCATCCAGACATGAAAGTCGCTACCGCAGTAGTGCCGTGTCTTCCAGGAAGAAGAATCCTCAACCCGACATGTTCCTGTTCCTCCTCGGTACTGGAATCACAGGAGAACTCCATCTCCTCCATACCGAAGAGGTGTCGGGTTCGCCATGTGCGGAGCATTGAAGACTCCGTTCTCGGACGATATCACCCGAACTTCCTTGCCACAGAACTACCGAACTCCGTCAATGACTTATGACGGGTTGGTGGATCCTCATGACTTCCTGGGACGCTATCAGTATAATCTGGCGAACCAGGGTCTCAATGAGGTCCATATGTGCAAGCTGTTCCCCGAGCTGCTCATCGGGAACGCCAGAAGGTGGTTCGACAGCCTTCCTCAAGGCAGCATTAGATCCTACCGAGATCTAATGGATGCTTTCCACAGGAGGTTCTTTCAGAAAGCGGAAGCCCGGATTACTTCGGCTCAGCTGCTTTCCATACGTCAAGGTCGCGACGAAAAGATCAGCGACTTCCTGACGAGATTCCATAAGGAATGCCTACAAGTAGATAATCTCAATGATCTACTTGTCATTTCGGCATTCCAAAATGGAATCCTGCCCGGAGCTCTCTACAGAAAGCTCGTGGAATGCAGTCCGCAAACAGCTCAAGAGATGTGGGACATTGCGGATCAGTTCTCCCGAGCCGATGAGGCAGACCGTCGAAAACGGTCTTTAGACAGCTCATCTAGAGGAGACGAAAAGAAGCCCGATCATAGCGATCAGAGGCATCCTCGCCGAACACCTTCCCCCTAAAGGAGGGATAGCGGTCATCCGAGGTGATCAAAAAAGAGCAAGAGTTTGCAGATTGCGCTTAAAAGTGCCGAGCAATCAGCTCGGCACCATCAAACATAGCAATCACAGCAGCCGGAGTCAGAGGCAGGCGAAATGACCGAAGTCACACCGGAGCCGAACTCGATGGCGTACGGCACTGAAGCCGTGATTCCGGTTGAGATCGGCATACTCAGTCCCCGAACTCTAAATTTCTCCTCAGAAATGAATGATGACGGACTGAGAGCCGAACTAGATCTTGCCGAAGAAAGAAGAGAACTGGCCTGCATAAAAGCAGCCAAGTACAAGGAGCAAGTAGCCCGG
The DNA here is from genome assembly GCF_004379255.2 of Salvia splendens. Lineage (NCBI taxonomy): Eukaryota > Viridiplantae > Streptophyta > Magnoliopsida > Lamiales > Lamiaceae > Salvia > Salvia splendens. The sequence goes on along the minus strand of NW_024598547.1, from coordinate 50,408 downwards.
TATTATAACCAAAGGGTGAAAAAGCTGCATTTCCAAGTGGGAGATCTCGTCTTGAGAAACAACGAAGTAAGCCGAGCAGAAAAGCTGGGCGAACTCGAACCCACATGGGAAGGTCCATATCGGGTGTCAGAAGTCCTCGGCAAAGGGTCTTACAAATTGACTCACGTGTCAAGAGCACAAGTACCCCGAACATGGTACGTTTCCAACCTCAAAAAGTTCCATTTGTAAGAGACAGTCCGGTCAGTCAGTCTTGAGTCCTGTTCGATCAATGTGCTTTCTTTGGTTTGCTTGGTCTTTGTTTGTCTCTGTGCGTTTTGTCTGTGTGTTTTGTCTGTCTCTGTGCGTGTCGTCTCTTACAAATGTTACTGAGGTATCTTGTTCTTCGAAGGCTGATCCCCTTCTTAGAACATAAATAAGCCAACGATTGAGAGTCCAAGCTTCTCAGGAAGATACAAGACCACAATTCGGCTTAAGAAATAAGCACTTCGTCTGAAACGAACTGCAATAAGGGAAAGTCCGATCCACGCGATAAACCTCGCCGAATTAGGACGACCAAGTTCGGTCAAAGAAGTTTACCTCATAAGACCGAGGACGACCATGTCTAGTCAAAGAGGTTTACTGCATAAGACCACTTCGGTTAACTGGGAAAGTCCGATCCACGCGATAAAACTCGCCGAATTAGGACAAGGGAAAGTTCGATCCCGGCGACAAAAATCGCCAAATTAGAACGCAAACCAAGTCCGGTCAGAGATGTTTATTTCATCAGACCAAAGACGAGTCCGGTCAAAGATGTTTATTTCATCAGACCAAAGACAAGTCCGGTCAAAGATGTTTATTTCATCAGACCAAAGACGAGTCCGGTCAAAGATGTTTATTTCATCAGACCAAAGACGAGTCCGGTCAAAGATGTTTATTTCATCAGACCAAAGACGAGTCCGGTCAAAGATGTTTATTTCATCAGACCAAAGACGAGTCCGGTCAAAGATGTTTATTTCATCAGACCAAGGACCATGTCCGGTCAAAGAAGTTTACTTCATAAGACCAAGGACCAAGTCCGGTCAAAGAAGTTTACTTCATAAGACCGAGGACAAGTACGATGAAATTTTTTCGCTAAGCTGTAAATACAGTGTTAGAAGCGAAAACAAAATTTCATTTTTCAAATCCTGTTCGGCACACAACTCCGCTACCCTACAAGATGGCGTTACGCTATTACAAAGGACTATTCTACTGTCCAGGGTTGCTAAAGTTGAGCCATCTATTCACAAAATCCTCGTGAAGCTGAGTTCGGGCGTTCCAGGCAGCTGCAGAATAAGCAGGTCGACGAGATGCTCTAATCGACCTGCCACCTCTTCTCTGAGCCCGGGAAGCCCTAGCACCTCGGCGGCGAAGAGTCTCTTCACGAAGCATTTGTTGATCTTGCTCACTCATAATCACAGCTCCTCTACGAACTTCAGCCTGTTCTCGTCTTGATGTTTCCGGCTGTTCCAGAGTTCGTTGCTGACTTGGAGTACGGTTTTGAGCAAGTGAATCAAGGGTTTGAGCTGGAGTATGAACATCTGTTGGCGGGAAATGCCTAAGGAATCTCTCGATTGGAGGACGCCGGGAAAGAACGATGTCGTACCGAGAAGCCCAGCGCCGCAATGATTTCACAACTTGTTGGCAAGCCGAGCTCTCCAGCGCATTGTTCCTCCGGAGTACATGATATTCCTCCCACAGTTCGTCAACTCGTTCCTGAACTTCTGAGATGGTCATTCCCCCGCGCCTGCTGATGAAATCCTCATACGCAGTCCTCTCAGCCACGACGGTATTCAGCTCGGCCTCCAGATCCTTCTTTTCGGACTCTAAGTCCCTATTATCGGCCTCCAGCTTCATTGAACGAGCCAAGAGTTCGTCATTCTTCATCTGGTCAGCTATAGCTCTTTTCTCAGCTTCGTCTAAAGCCGAAGAGTACAGCCGCTTCCAGTGAAGTACCTCCAGCTCCTTGAGAGTTAAGAATACAAAGCAGCTATGTCAGTTCGGCATTTCAGCTTACCGAGCAGGTAGTAAACCACAACAGGAGTAAGAGAGTACGAAAGGCTATACGAAGACACAAGAGCAGAAAGAAGAATTTTTTCATTCATAAGAAAAAATTTTTTCTATACAAGGAGGGCTTCAAGGCCATTTTACATAAAGGAAGAAACTAAACTAAGAGAAGGGAGACGAAATCATACTTCGCTAGCTTCGTCTCCGCCTTCTCGGTGAGGTTCAGCTTCCTTCTCCTTATCTGCTTCAGCTTCAGCCTCTGCCTCCTTGCTCTCCCCAGCCTGCTCGGCGCCACCGTAGCCGATCTGCTGCGCCTCCTGATCGGCATGCTTATCGCCGACCTCCCGCTCCAGCGGCTCGGCCTCACCCTCTCCGTTATAAGTCGAAGCGGGTGAAACGGGTCCCACGGAGGCAAAGATAGCCTCCAGGTTCTCGTCCCGATCAGCTCGACAACTCCGGACTCGGTCTGCAGAAAGCAGGACCGAGGATGAAGCGAGCTCCTCAAGGAGCGGCAGATTCTGAAGCCGAGCTGCTATCTCTCGGCTGTACAGAGGCAGCACGACGTCGGCCCCTGCTCGCCCTTATCGGTAATTAGCCTTACCAGACTACCGACAAAGGCCGAGAACTGGCTGCTCAAAAAGAGTTTCTCCGTGTAAACACGGAGAGCCTCCCCCTGGGCAGCCACGGCGGCAGCATCCCTCCGTTTCGTCTGCTCTCGCTGGATGACGAGCTGGTTTTTGGCAAACTGAGCTTCATCCTGGGCCGAAATCCTAGCAGCTCTGGCCTTCTCAAAGTTAGCCTCAGCCTGTTCGGCCCGATGACAAGCAGCCGCCAACTTCCTCTGCATCTCAGCATAGTCATTGGACGCTTTGGAGAGTTCGACGGCGACGAGCTTGGAGAGCATATCGTTCCTCTGAAAATGGATAAAGAAAAAAGTCAACAAAGGGGCCACAAAAAATACAGGAAAAAAGCAAGGTCAGAAAATCAAGAAGAGAATTCACCTCGGCGAAGTCCGTGGGCCATAAAAACGGCTCACAGATATGTTCCGAAGGAGGCGCCAAGACCACGTCTTTCTCTGGCGCTCTCGGGGGCTTCTGGGCCTTCCCCTTCCCCTTTGCCGAAGTCGACTCCGGCTTCTTCGGATCCGAAGAGGTTTTTTGCCTTTTCGGAGTCCTCTCGGCATCAGACGCCGAGCTGGTGGTTTTCGGCCTCTCCGGCTCCTTGGACTCCGAAGATTTGCGGCTAGCCTTATTCAGCATGTACACTGCCAAAAAGCAAGGAAACAAGGTTAGTTTTCGCTGCTAAAGCAGTAAAGCATAAAAAAGAAATCCTCACCCTCAGTTTCTTCGTCCGAAGACGAGATATTGAACACGAGGTCGCCCTTGACGAGCTCAGTTTCCGAGTATTGTTTCCTAATCATAGGAATCTTATTGAGCTCGCCCTCGAGCTCGGCCAACGGTTCTAACCGAGGATGAGGAATCACGGACTTCGGCCCTCTCCAGGGGAAGCCCGGAGCCGCTGTCCTATTATAAAAAAAAGAAGCGGTTTTGCCATTTCGGCCACTTGGTTTTGCAGAATGCCCTAAAAGGCTGTAAGGGGATCAAGTAAAACCAAGATCCCTTCCTTTTAAATTGGAAAAAATTAAGGATTGCCCGCAGAGACAGATCCTTATCTAGCCTACGGAGTTCGGCAGCAAGAGCCGACAAGTGCCTCCAAGAATTCGGAGTCACCTGACCTAAAGGGAGTTGAAAAAAATCAAGAAGCTCTACAAAAGGTGGGGGAAGAGGAAAACGAAGCCCGCATTCTAAGCAGGCTTCGTAAACGGTGGCATAACCCTCCGGCGGGGCGTTAGCCCTATGATCATCGTCGGGAACCACCGCCTTCCCCCCGGGAAGAAGATATTTTTCGTGTAGAGATATCACGGTGTCCTTCCTCAAGACGCTGTGAAAGTATTCTACAGTCTTCTCTCCGGACTCTTTCCGGCTAGAAGACCCCTTGCCCCCTTTCCTACCGCTACCTAACTCGGAAGAAGAAGAAGAAGACATGGTTCTTACTCTTTGCAAAATCTGAAGAAATTCTGAAGAAATTCTTGAAAGCGGAAGGAAATTTTTACGCAAAGGAGATAGAGTTCAGAAGAAGCAGTCGCAAAAGTGCTTCAATGATGAAGAAAGGAGGTATTTATCAGATTCGGCGAAGATTTCAAAATCGTCGCACCGTTTCGAATCCCACCTTTTCGGGATTCAACGGCCGGATTTTACTGTCGCATTTAATGCAGTCACGTGCAAGGCACGTCCCCTGACGTCAGCCTCCCCCGTACCTTTATCCAGAATGCCGAAGTGACTCGCTTCGCCGAAGTGATTCACTTCGTCTTTCGGGGGGGGTAGTGATGGGGTACGGACTAAACAAGCCCAACAGCAGTGACGGCCCATCAGCCCAAGGAAGAGTATGAGTTCGGCATTACCAAAGAGTTCGGCCTCAGCCTACAGCTCGGTAAAAGCCAACCAATCAAGCTCTGCTCTCAAGTCGGTATCAAGCTCCCAGATCGGCAACCAAAGCAGTTCGGTCTCAGTAAGAGTTCGGCCTCAGCCTACAGCTCGGCAAAAGCCAACCAATCAAGCTCTGCTCTCAGGTCGGCATCAAGCTCTACTCTCAGATCGGCAACCAAAGCAGTTCGGTCTCAGTATTCGACCGAACAAGGAGTTAGTGGACCCATACAGGATTTCCACAACTTCCAACACACCCACTACCACGTGGTGTCTGCTCAGGCCACGATCGTAGGCCATGACCTACGCTACATGCAGGACCTCCACGACATCCACAACCATCATTAGTGGTGATGCAAGCCACGATCTTAGTTCAATGTATAAATAGAACTTAGATCAGATAGAAAAGGGTTAGAAGCTCTCTAGAGATAAAAGACCATATAGCAAGTTTGTATTTGTAAGCTGTAGAAAACAGATCAAGCAATACAACTCTGCCCTCTTTTCTTCCCGTGGACGTAGATTTACTTCAGTAAATCGAACCACGTAAATTCTTTGTGTCGTGATCTGTATTTTCCTGCATTCACTAACATCAGAAATTCGCGGATTCATCACCGTAAATGCAAAGTTGAAGAAGATTCATATGCAATATTCTTCCAATTTCCCTTTCACCGAAACAGTATATATGCCTTTTGATTGCAATCGGCATGTTTATGATTCAAATATGACTATATGGGTTTAATTACATCGAATTATATACGTACTAGAAAATTGCAACTAATTATTAAAACAATTTTTTTCTATCTAAAAGAGTTGATAGAATCCAAAACACAATTTAACAATGCACTGTGATTTGTTGTTGCTTCTTTTAAAACATGAAGACACGTATTCCGACATACATATAATATATTCATTATTACTTGCTAATGTCTTTGGCCATCCATAACACTGTCACTAAACTATCCCTTAAATTACTATTCACGGGCCCCACTATATTTTTTTACTTCATTCCTTAACTAAGGGACGGAACCTGCAATCCTCCGTCCCTTAACCGTCCCTTAAATTACTATTCATTCAATTTCATTTTTTATTTTTATTTCCAACCAAATTCAATTAAAAAACACACTTCATTAAAAATAAAATAAAATTACAACTTAAAATTCTAAAAAATTTTAAACCTCATTAATAAAATCCTAAAAAATAAAAAATATATAATTTAAATAAAAAACATATTTTTTATGGTGGATTAATTTGTGGGAATGATTTGATATATAGAAGTGATTGGAGGCTTAAAAAATAAAAAAAAATTAAAATTTGCAAAAATAAGGCTATAAACGGCTAGTATATTTTTTGGGTTTTTTTTTTAATTTTTGAATTTTTCCTAAATTTTTTAAAAAACAAAAAAAACATTTTTCCGGATAAAAACGACGCCCACTCGCGGGCCGGCGAGTGGGCGTCACGGACGAACCGGAGCTCGCCACATCGCCAACGCGCGTGGCGAGTCGTCTCGCGAGCTGTCCTCCGGGACGGGCGTTTCTCTGTGACAGGATGGAGACGAAAGGCTGCAACGCCGTCCCTTAATCGTTCCGTCACTTCGAGACGAGATAAGTGACGGCTAAGGGACGCGTTGCGAAAGGCCTTATAAATTGTTCTAATACCGTTCACACAAAATAATTCTATTTTTTTATTTTAATTTGTTTATCAAAACTAGTCTATTTTTTATTTATGTCAAGCTTTTGTCTCAAACTAGGTGAATCTCATTTTTCATATAATACTTTAAACACTTTTTTCTTATACTAACACTAATATGTAATGAGCATGACAAAGCATGACATCGTTATCCCAATTAAATCTCTTTTTTTCTTTCCCATTCTGAACTTGACTAGGATATCTTATTAAAATTGAACATGTAGAATAAATAAATAATAAATAATAATCAATAAAGAACTACAAAAGTCACAATCACTGGGACTGTTGAGAATATATAGCGTGAAGTCAATATTTAATTATTAATAATAAATTTTTGGATTTATTGAAATTAAATGGTAGATATGAAATCTGCAATATAATCATAATAGTTTAGTGTATTTATTTTCGTGGAGGGATGAATGTTGGATCACATGTTCATATTGTCGAATATTTTTGGCCTTGAACCAAGATGTAAAATTTTTTCCCAAAAAAGAAAATAATACCGATTGAACTTGAACTTGAACTTGAACTTGAACTTGAACTTGAACTTGAACTATACATATAAATACAAGGCTCGTTTAGTAGCTAAAGCTTTCAAACCGAATAAGTGATCATTTTACTTTCATGCACATTATCTCGTTACAACTAATACAATTTACATCCATTAATTAGAATGCTACTTGCAAATTGCAATAGCAGCATTGCATCGTCTTGAAATACAAAAATGGACGTAATAACTATATTTTTGAACAGAGATAGTAAAAAGGAAATTTATATGGAACAACTTGAATTATTTTGAGGGAAAAGAATATAACACTGCCTCCGTCTATAATTAATTGTTTATTCGCAATTCTTTCAACACACACCTCTAGTATAAATTAGTAATTAAATTAGAACTTCTGGAATATTGTTGAATATATTTTGGTAAGAGGAGACGTATGTATTATTTTATGTATTTATTCATACGTCGAGAAGTTGGTAAGATTATGACTTCGTTTTCATGGCAGTGATAACAAGTGGCACTAGCATGACATGCAAGATTGAATGGGCAATTCTTTTATTTTACATAGTAAAATATATTTTCTGGTCTCAATGTAGTTGAGGTATTTTTAGGCATAAGATTTAAAAATTTATATATTAAAAGTAAATGAAGAGAGTAAAATATGAGATGCAATAAAATAGTATTAAAAAATGAAGAAAGATTAAAGTATAAGAGAGAATAAAGTTTTTTGCTAAAAAAATTGACTCAGCAAGGACCACCTTGCAAGGCTAAATACTCCTGGGTGAGAGCATCCATGACGGTGGACGGACGATGTCCGTCCGTCCGTGCCGCTGGCAAGGACGAGCTCCGCCGCCGCTGCGCTCTTGCCGCTGGCACGGACGTGCTCTTAGCTAAGAGCACGTCCGTGCCAGCGGCAAGAGCACGAGGCGTCGACGTGACATGCTCTGATTGACCCGTTGATTTATCATTTTTTATAATTTTTTAAAAAAATTGAAAAAATCTGAAAAATTCAAAATTAATAAAAAAAATATTTTCCCACTTCCTAATAAAATATATCCATTTTTTCCACACTTTTAATTTATTTTTTTCATTATTTGTACCCCAAAATTCATACTTTCATCTATAAATAGTCTCATTTCAAACACAAAAAATGACACTATACCAAACAACTCTCTCAATCTCAAATTTTGGATTTTAATTATGTAATTTTTAATTTTTAGGAGTCTAATTATGTAATTTTTAATTTTTAGGAGTCTAATTATGTAATTTTTAATTTTTAGTATTTTAATTATGTAATTTTTTATTTTTAGGATTTTAATTATGTCGTTTTTATTTTATTTGTCATTTGTAATATTATTTAGGTTTTTTTAATGAATTTTAATATTATGGAAATTTTTTGTTTAATTGAATTTTAAATTGAATTTGTGCTCGTCCTTGCGGAAGAGTACAGCTGTGGGTGTTGTGCTCTTGCTAGAGAGCAGGCAGAAAAAGTGGGCCCTGGCCCACAACCGTGCTCGCTGGCAAGAGCACGGTTGTGGATGCTCTAAGACATTCCAAAGAGGAATACGAATGTAACGACTCCACTACCTTTGGATGGAGGGAGCTTATTGGTTTTATTACTATTAGTCAACAACCACTAGTTATTACTTCCTCCGTCCGGCATTAGGAGTCCCGGTTGACCATTTTCATCCGTTCGGCATTAGGAGTCCCGGTGAGATATTTTCATAAAAAATGAAATAAAAATATTATAAAATAAAACACTATAAAGCACAAGTAAAAACACATCTAAAGAATAAAGCCAATAATAATGCAAATGGTCCCACATTCTATTATCACACACTCCAATTATTACAAAATCAAATATTTCTTAAAACCCGCACCAAACTCAACCGGGACTCCTAATGCCGGACGGAGGGAATAATTTACTTCCAAAATAACATATTGGTATACTTTGTTTGTTTCTGATTTTACATCTCAACATCGTCAATGCTTGATAACTTTTGTCTCAATTTTGTATTCCATTATCACGTATCATGATATCAATTACCAAGATTGCATATTTACTAATGTACTACTATTTTTAGATAATTTAAATTATACTTCGTTGATCCCTAATCAATTACTATAATTTTCTTGAGTTTTTTTTTATAAAAAATAGTTATCCTTTAACTTTTTTTATTTTTAATAAAGTAGGCCTTATTCTCTCCTAAGTCCTAACAATATTTCAATAATTTTCTCTTTTTTTATTTTTCTCACATTTTTTTTTTATCAATTTTACATGTATATCATTTATATATTATCAAGACTATTGGGGAAGTAAATGAATTAGATGTCAAATATATAAAAGAAGATATCACTCTTTAATTAGAGAGAACAATAGCGTAACTGGAGATTTTGGCCAACAACTTTTTGATTAGTGATTGGGCAGAATTTGTAGGTTGATGTCATGATATCAACATTTCAAAGTGAGTTTTCGTGAAAGACTTTGCATCACTAAAATTGACTCAACTACTCCAATTAATCTTCCTTTTTGTTTTCAAAAAAAAAAAAAAATAATAATAATAATAAAATCTTCCTTTACCCCTAATCTAACCGCTATTTTTTGGATTTACCTATCTTATGTTGTTAAATTATGTTTGATAACTATGGTAAACGCCTCGGTCAATTGAATACAATTATTTACTAGAGGGGAAGTCGCCCTAAGTTCTACTCCCTCTCTCCTCGAATAATAGGCTCAGTTTAGCTTGACATAAGTTTTTAAAAAATAATAGAAAATGAATGGAAAAATATAATGGAAGGTGGGTCAAACTTTTATTAAAATGTAAGGTAATTAGTAGAATGTTAACCTTTATTATTGATAGAGGGATGACAATGACAAAATAGATAATTATAGATGAAGTATTGGCTAATAAGAAAATGGCTAATTCTGCATAAATCTATTTATAATATTGATTGGGCATGAGTTGTCTTTTTTTCACTTGGGTGATGGAAAAGATTGGGATTATGTCACTCATTCTCAGGCCCAAGTATATTCAAACACATGTGCTTAAGCAATTTGGTGTTTAGTATATTTTGCTAAAACATGCATTTATTACATACTTGTGTGTGTGGAGAATAAAAATTAAAATTAAGATGCATCACCCATATTTCATTTGATGAAAATTAGTAAGATAAATTGGGCCAAGTACATAAAATACACGAGACCTTATTTCTTTTTATAAACACAAATAAAAATTCTTGACGGGCAAATACAACTTGGCCCAAATGAAACAGTGCTGTTCCCTTTTCCTTTTTTTTTGTTTTTCTGTTTCACACACAGTGTCTAACCAGCCCAACTGAATAAAGAGAAAATGGTTGATTGTTTTTCAATTCTCTTTTCTTTCTATATACCATGTTAAAAAATTAGATCCAAAATTTTAAAATGTTTCGATATACAACATATAAGTTCATTGTTTGGACTATCATCCGAGTGTTGCCAATTTCATAATCCGACGTCCAAAGATTGGATAACCGAGTTAGGAGTTAGATGGCGTATTTAGGGCTCTCGGGGCGTACGAGTCACATTTTCAAGCATTCAGTGATGAATTTGAAAATGCCCGCAGGGGCGTAGCGCAGTTGGCAACGGAGAAGCAGAGCTTGCTGCAATAGTACAATTAGACTATGTGATGTATGGTGGATATGTAGATATCCGATTCGAATTCGCGTACAAAATCCAGGGATATGAATACTGCATAATGAGAAATTGGGTAACAAATAAATTTTTAAAGATTTGAGTCAAATTAGCAATAAATTTGAAAGTTGATGTCTTGTTACAATTTCAAGATTTGGATGCCCTACCTCTAGAAAAAGATGTATATATTGTATAGGGTCTAATACATTTGCATCACATACCATCCACCACTTGTTAAGTCAACATTATTTTCATATTTTTTGTGGATGGATGATGATGGACAAGACTTTAAATATTTTATTTCATGAGGCATATATTTATTATCAACTAGAATCATTAAATCCTGTCAGTCTCATGGACATTGAAACCTAAAACAATTAATCCATGCAAGAATTTCAAGAACGGTTTGGATGAATTACTGCCATTTTTTTTATTAAAGCATAATTTTATTAATTAGTAATAAGTAATTTGCAATGTAATACTTTTTAAATGAGATTTAAGATTATCATTCACAACTCGGATTTATACTGGAGTGTAAATTAAAGTTTTTAAATTATCATTCACAAAAAATTGAGTTTCTTAAAAGAATTAATCATGAACACCTTTTAAATTTACTATAGGAAGGATGGATATTTGTAGTTGTTAATTTAACTTTAATTGATAAAGATAAGATAATTTATGGTTTAAAGTGATAGTACTAATTTTTTATTTCTTTTACATGATAAATCGAATATTGGCCATTTAGAAAATAACAAATTAATAGAAAGAAGAAGAAGAAGAAGAAAAAAACAAAATCAGGCAAATTTAATGCATGTGATCTTGTTCACCTACTTTGTAATGGACAGCTGCCGGCTTTCACCTATGTTTATTCTAAAGCAGTTATTAACACAGTAGTTTTAATTTTTAGTAATCAATTAATTAAAAATAGTAACATAGAACATGACCGCACCATTCCTATTCTGCATATAAATGTAGTAAGACTATGGCACACTGTCTGAATCAAGGGATATTTAATAAATATACATAAGTGTACATACATAATTATATTGAATTTGTAAAGATAGTATGTATTGAAAATGAATTTATAAAAATTTATTAATTTTAAACAAATTATATACTAATCATTCTGCAACAATTTTTAAAAATATTAAAAAATTTAAATTAAATATCTACATATTTAATATTTTTAATTTTTTCTATTGAAAACGGATAATTATTTAGAATTAAGCTCAAAATCAACTGAAAATTTGTCATAAATAATTCATATCATTTCTTAATTTTATTGCAATCGAATAATAACAGATCCAATAAGTAATTTAATTCAATTAAATTTTTTAAAAAGGTCATTATGTATATGTATAATTTATATACATTTAGGTTATTTATTTAATAATTTATTTGTCATAAAAGATTTGCATCGGTTGCTATGATCAGATTCAATTTTAAGAGCTCCAGTGTAATCGTGTGAATATTAACTGTGAATCACCTGTAAACTGTTTTATGAACTTTTTTTAAAATTTTAATCCCATCAAAGAAATACAGTATTTTGTGCTAGTACAATGTTAATAGTCAATCTTGGATACTGGAACTCAATTCAAACAGTTATACGATAGTGAGTAATTACAGTAAAGATTATTAAATTTGACTTCCTTTATCCAAAAATTAATTGTAGACCACTCCTTCCGTCCCTTAAATATTGTCTCACTTTGACCGAGCACGGATTTTAAGAAATATAATTAAAAGTGAATTGAAAAAGTTAGTGAAATGTGAGTCCTATTTTTATATATTAGTTTTATAATAAAATTTGAGTAGAAATGAGTTAGTGGAATATCAGGTCCACTACAAAAAATGACAAAAAGTGAAATGAAACAATTTTGTGGGATGAATAGAAATGGAAAATGTGACAAACTTTCAGGGATGCTGGAAGTGATATTCTTTGTTGAATGGTTTGAACTAATTGCTTGAATTATTTTTTATAATAAAAAAAATAAAATATAATTTATCTTATTTTATTATGTCTCTTATTTTGGTTACTGTCTTCAATTATTACAAAATATAATTTTCTTAAATATTGTGTTAAAAAACAAATTAACTTTTAGTATAATTGAGACATGGAGTATAAAATATCATTCTTTTTTAGTTAATTTGGGTTCTTCGAATATATAAATATTAAAATTTAAAATAAGTTAAAAGAAAAAAAATACTCGTACGTGTAGACGTATATTCACACATCCAATTAGGACGAATGCACCATAGTGTAGCTCTTTAACCAATCCACACCCAAAAATATCAAATTAATTCTAATCGATGTCGATGCTTCTATGTCCGTTTTATCTTAAGATTTGCAAATAATTAATTTGATATTTAGTGACTGTGATGTGTTATATCGATAAAAAAAAAAAAAAGATAATCCACAACCAATATTAAATGTTACGTCTATTTAGTCCACTAAGCATGTCCAAGTTGTGGTAAATGATGATTAACCTCATGAAAATTGAATGTATTTTGTTTGAGCGTGGAAATTATGATGGTGAATTAGTGTGTGTGTGTGTGTGTGTGTCAATGGTCAGTGGTAATTAGTAATTAAATACTCCATTAAGCCTCAAACGAGTCAGTAAATTTTCTCTTAAAAACGTGTTACAAACAGGTTACCACGTTTTTTTTCTTTTCTAATAATGATTATACTCATTTATCTAAATAAATCGCAAGTTGAGCGAACACGGTTCCATTATTTTGAATTGACACACTCACCGCTTAGTGTGAGACTTCATAGTTCAAACATATAATATAAAGGACTAAATTCAATTATTACCGCCACTAAGTATCATTAACTTCTCCACCATATTCAATAATCAATAGTACCACCTCTAGGGGCGTAGCGCCGTTGGCAACGGAGGGGCAGATCTTGCTGCAATGAACCTGGGTTCGATTCCCACTGTTGTTGTGTAGTTGCTTCCATCTCTCAGGCACAAGTGGGTTAAGGCCTCCCCCTTAACGGGCTACTGCGTACCCTGATTGAACCCCTCACATGATGTCGGGCCGGAGTGTGGGGGCCGCCAAGGCAATTTCAACGGAAGAAATTTGCAGCTAGGAACAGATTTTATATTTGGGGTGCAGTTAAGTTTTTTCAACAAATTATTTAGGGATATTGATCCTTAAAATCATGAACTTTGACCAAAATTTAGTATTTCCCACGAACTTTGCACTTTGTTTGGTATGTCCCACCACATGTCTATCACTACATTTAACTAACTTACGAGGCTTTTCTATCATACTTGACACGACTAAATTAATGTATTTTTCTACGTGACTTTTTATCCTACTTGTTATGAACTTAAAAAGTGGTTTGAAATATCATAAAACTTATTACGGTTGCCCACGTAAAATAAAATTTTGATGAAAATATCTTATTTGGGTTAGTTTGGGAAATACCAAACAAAGTGCAAAGTTTGTGATATTCTACGCCAATTTTAAATTTCATGGGAAATACCAAATTTTGGCCAGAGTTTATAATTTTAGGGACCAATATCTCAATTATTTATGAGGTCAAAAAAAGGCAATCAATACTGCAAGCAAAAGACACAAAAGGTTTCAAATATAGGCGTACATAAATCAACAAAAAATAAGAAATTATGAAACTTACTTATTTAATTTAGGTATAAAAGAAACTAAGTTAGGTGAGTAGAAACTAAGAAGCATTGATCAAATTTTGGTGGCCTATCGTTTACTTAATAGGTTATCTTGACTTCACCTCTTATTCAATTGTAAATCATTAGTTAATGATGCTTTTTTACTAGCTCAACCAATCATAGTCATGTTGATAAAATTTTGACTTAAATAATATGGCTAGTGTTTTTGTTAATTAGGAAGAAAAGATTACTGTAACATTATTTTATTTTGGAATGATATATACTCCATTTAATTAGGTGTGACGGCATAAAGTTTGAATTCCAAATTACTACTCATTCAACTCAAAATTATTATATTTTGTGATATAGGATTAAAGTCTAATTTATTATATAAATGCACTTATGTGCAGAAAGACGTATCAGTTCTTCTAATAAAAAGATGTAATACCAGCTTATATTTCTATCTTTTTAAGTTAAATTTTTTTTTTTGGAACGAGTGTGTGATAGACTTTGATTAAAATACCATCCTTGTTTTGTTTCGTTGCTTTTGGGAATATTAAATGTTGTATCGTTGATTGGATAATCGTGTGGTGAAAGTAGTCGGCGAGATTGATGTGAGTTTTGTCGATGTGAGATTTGGGCGTTCGTACGAGTACTTGAAATAACACCAAGTACTAAAAAAACAAAATACCACAATTTAATTAATACTCTAAATCAAATATTTGGGCCTATCATTTTATCTCTATTGTTCTAGCCTTTTATTTCTTTTTAATTGACCAATTTTGAGAAGCCAAAATATTAGATAATTATTCTACTCACAGTCAAATTGTAGTCAAACAAATTTCTCCCAATCCCTTTACCATACGGTTTTCTCCATATCTCCCTCTCCCCTAAGAATCTCCAACCAAATACCCTCTATTGACTCCACACACACACACACACACACACACATATATATATATATATATATATATATATATATATATATATATATATATATATATATAGTTGTGATCATATGATAACCCCCAAATCACGTAATAACTCTATAACCAAATCTGAACCACACATATTTTCTAATCTTGTGGGTGAGATTTAAACTTAGATTTACTTCATAAAAAAGGCGCAGAGGGTAAATATGTCATTTCCCTCATTTAATTTCTGAATTTCGCTCCATTCTTTCACTCTCTCTCAGTTCGATTCTCTCTTCTCAGCGATTTTGTTTCCATATTTCTCGCCTATTTTATTTACATAGGCTCCAGATTTTCTTCCGATTTGGTTCATTATTCCATAATCTCCAGATTTTGTTTCCATATTTCTCGTATAATTGTGATCGGGAAGATGTTTTCAATTTTGCATATAAGTTGATAAAATGATACTTTACCCTGACAAAATGACATATTATGCATTGCCGATTATGTGTTAACATGATTCTTTTTGCTTATAAATGTTAGGTTTGCTGCATAGAATGATAGTTTTGCCGGATAGAATGATACTCTGAGCTGATAAAATGATAGTTTTGTCGGATAGAATGATACTCTGAGTTGATAAAATGATAGTTTTGCCGGATAGAATGATACTCTGAGTTGATAAAATGATAGTTTTATTGATTTGTAGGTATGTACATTCCTGCATACAATGATAGTTTTGCCGGATAGAATGATACTCTGAGTTGATAAAATGATAGTTTTGCCTGATAGAATGATACTCTGAGTTGATAAAATGGTACTTTTGCCTGATAGAATGATACGCTGAGTTGATAAAATGATAGTTTTGCCGGATAGAATGATACTCTGAGTTGATAAAATGATAGTTTTACTGATTTGTAGGTATGTACATTCCTGTTTGTGATGATGCTTTGAAGCCAATGATTGGTATGATATTCAATACATTAGTAGAAGCAGCTGATTTCTATGAACATTATGCTCGTTAAGTTGGTTTTGGCATTCGTAATATGGGCAACAAATCAGTTCATGATATTATGTAATTATATTATGCATTGCTGATTATGTGTTAACATGATACTTTTGGCTTATAAATGTTAGGTTTACTGCATACCATGATAGTTTTGACGGATAGAATGATACTCTGAGTTGATAAAATGATAGTTTTACTGATTTGTAGGTATGTACATTCATGTTTGTGATGATGCTTTGAAGCCAATGATTGGTATGAAATTCAATACATTAGTAGAAGCAGCTGATTTCTATCCCTGGTATCATTTTATCATTTGAAACTATCATTTTATCCCCTAAAACTATCATTTTATAATTTAAAACTATAATTCATCATGGAATAAGGTATGAATTGATGATACAAAACCAAGTATGAAGTAAATTCAAAGTAAATTCATCATGCTGTCATATGTAACTCTAAATCTACACTAAAAAACTATAGAATCTAAAAAAACGAGAATCTCTAGCAAAATGATAAAATCGAGCAAAAACAAAAGTGAAATAAGTAATAAACTTCATCCAGCCTTTCTTCGACGATGCTTGAGCGTTTTCCTTCGACATATTCCAGAATTTGGATGATTTTTCCTTCGAAACTGAAGAAGCAAGGGTTTGAAATGCGATTCGGAGGGTTTGAGTGTGAGAGAAATTGAATGCAGTGTTTAATTCACGTTTTCTTCTTACCCGCCCAATTTTATAACAAAATGACAATTTTGCCCTTAATATATCTTAAATATGATATTTTTGTTAGATTAAATCCAGACCACATATTTTTAAAATGTGTGGTGGAGATTTAGTTATAGGGTTATCACACAAATTGGAGTTATCATTATAATGCACCCATATATATATAGGGATGTATTCATTTCCTTTTTGCATATTTTCTCCTTTTTCCTTCTTGATCTCAGCCCCACGATTTTGTCATCCGACGGTTAGATTAGTGCCACGTGTCATTTAATAATGCAAATTTTCCGTTGAATAATGCATACCGACTAATAATGCACCATTATAGTGTAATAATGCAGATTTTCAGTTGAATAATGCACACCGACTAATAATGCACCATTATAGTGTAATAATGCAGATCATCTGGACCGTTGATGAATGAGATCTAACGGCTCATATTAAGAAGAATAAAGGATCTAAGGGATGATAGGATAATAACGCTCCCCTATATATATATATATATATATATATATATATATATATATGCGTGGTGCTGAGAGTATGTATGTTCAATCCTTTAACTGATATTCTTTATTCATTTTGTGTTGGTAGGAATATAATATACGTACTGCCTTTTTATTTATTTTGTTTTGGAAGCAGAATGGGCAGGGAGTATTGACGTGTGGTGTTTGCGAGTATTTTAAGATACAGACTCTTTTCCATTCTTTAGTTTGATTTAATAGGATTGAACTTTTGAGTTAGGGTAATTGGATATTATGTGTGGTTGGAATTTACATAATTGGCTTATATCAGTTTAGTGATGATCGGAAGATTTAAAGTGATGTCTGGGACTGTTGTATATAATTGATGAGTCCGAATTCTTAATTTTTGAGTGACGTTGGAACAAGTTTGAGATATGAGGTTTTGCTAAGAAAAGAGAAAGGGATAAATAGAGCACACACTTAGGATGCATGCATTGTTAAATTTATTATTTTGTAAAGTATAATTTTGCATATCATGATATTTCAAAAAGGGTGAACTTGTGCACGTTGTTGTGGCTGGAACAAGAAAGTGTTGAGGAGTTAAGCATTTGAGGTGGACTTTCTTTTTAAATAAGGACTATGTCCTAAATATTTTTGATGTGAAAGGAGGATGAAAGTGTTTGTCTTGCCATGTTTTGTTTTGAGTGAACCTATCTGAAGTGGCTATGTTATGTATGTTTAATCGAATTCGGGTCCCAGTAGAGCTGCAAACCCTGGTCGGGCTAGTGTACACCCCGTAGATCGTGCGCTATCTCTTTGGAGTTGGCCGGTCTAGTGACTTGGTTCGTGGCCATGTTCCTTGTCATGTATGTTCAGATATGGTGATGGTGAATGTGGATGGAAAATGGTTGGCTAACCGAACTTGTGAAATATATTTTTAGTGTACTTGGGTTCTTTTAATTAAAATCCCCAAGGTCACTTGATTATGACTTGACAAACTATATTTTGGCATGTGTCCACTGAGTGCATCAAGTACTCAGCCTTGCATATTATTTTTCTTAATGTGCAGATTGAGCGGCGATGGACGTGGAGGATGTTGAGCAGAGTTCATGGATTGTTTTGTCATGTTTAGTATTGTTTGATATGTCGTGTCTTCATACTCGGCATTTTCCGTGTCTTGAACGCTTCCGCTAAGAACCTTTTTCTTTAGAATTGTTTTATCGTTGAGAGTCTAACTCGTTTCAAGATTGTTTGCCGTCCATTCTTTATTTACTTAGAGTTCGTATGTTTGTTAGGATAAGGGTATCCACTATAGGGCGCCGCCCCCCTTCTCGCACAGCCGTTTCATAGCCGTCCGCCCGCGTCCCTTCTCGCACAGCCCCTCCCACCGCCGCCCCCCTTCTCGCACAGCCGTTTCATAGCCGCCCGCCCGCGTCCGCCCCGTTTCCACGCAATAAGGCGCCGCGGCCCTCGCCCCACCCCTTCTTCCTCAGCCGCGTCCTCGCCCCCTTCTCGCCGAACGCCCTTCCGCCCCCGATTTTTTGTCCACTTCGGGCCGGACGCCTCGTCCACTATAGACAGGCGCGGCTTAGCCTCTTCCGGGGTGGCCGGCGCGCCGCCCCTATAGTGGATACTCTAATGTCATGACGTTTTCCCAAGTTATTTCAGTTATTAAATTGTTTTTGTCAAATGTGCGTGTTTTCCCCTTTCTTTCCTGTTTCTTTAATCTTCCCCTAGTCGCGATCAACTGTATTTTCTATTCTTAGAAAATGCGGGCGTGACAAAAGACGTACTCCTACTAATAATTAGAATATTTCGTATCGAATATATTGTTAAGACGTTAATATGGAATAGTATAATACTAGTTGTACTTTCCATTTTCAACAAATTTTCACTGGGAGTTTGCACGTGCAAGAATCACGTGCATAGATCTGGGGATTTCCCATGAAAAATGACTTATTTTGAATTTTTACAAAATTATTCTCGTGTTAATTAAAATGATGAACTTTCTATTTTATTATCCGGTTACTGGTCTATCCAAAAATTAATTGTGAGTTTTTATGATTCGATTTTTTATTAGATACGCTAACATAAGACATGCTAATTAAGTACATTCCGAGTTATAATCAAACTACAAATTTTCGTATCATACTTACCAAAAATAAACATGAACACATTTCATAAAATCGCGTATATATTGCGGCGACACATGATGGTGGATGGATTAGTTGTAGAAAGTTTTGGACTTTAAAATTCTCCAAATGATTTTTTTTTTGATAAAATAATTCTCCAAATATAAGTGTGTAAAGTGATGGAATTTATTTATTAAGAAATATAAATTTAAAGTAAAATAGTTTTGCCGTTTTTTGGCTCTTACATATCTTTGAATAATACTCCAAAGCGCAGACAATTGAATAATCGTACCGTAAATTGTACTATTTAATGGTAGGTAAACAACTAAGCATTTCACATTGGAAAACAGACAGCTTATGATGGAGATATGTTTACTATTTAAATATTTGGCATTACGTAATTAGGTAATTTATTTAAATAATGCAGTATACAAGCATTATTTATTATTGACAGTAGTGATTATATTACTAGTACTTTTTAAGTGAACATAACTTCTTCCGCAACACGTCATGAGCTAATTAAAGCAAAAGTACATAGAATGTTGAATTGATAATTAAGAGGTTGTTGGTTCAATGTACTCAATATTAGTTTGTATTTTTAATGATGCCAAGCATATGTGAACAATAAATGTTGTACGTATTAAATAATGTACTTCATCTTGTGTTTTTAAATAATGCAATAGTTTTCAAATTTCGCATAAAATATGCATTACTACGTTGGAGTACAAAAAATCGAAAAAAAAAGCTAATTACTTCGTATTCATCGAAATAATAATTGTATAGTAATGTAAATGCTTCCGGGAATATTTCTTGCAACACAACAAAATCCTAAAAGTGGAAATGATTAACTATATTAGGAGGCTTGTATTGAGCTTTGTTTCCTCTATACTGATATAACAACTTACAAGGTCGGATACGTAAAATAATGATTTTTGTTTGCTGGCAAATTAAAATCCATCAAAATGCAGATAGATCGATCAACATGGATTTTACCAAAGATATTTCTTCGTTCCATACAAAAGAATAAACTAATTAATATACATTTATATTATCATATTTTGTTTTGTATATATACGTATACATAGTATATTTTTTGGGAAAATATATTCTACTTTTATACATTACCTTGTTGATTGAAGTGTTTCATTTTGAAAATAATAGAAAATGAAAGTGTTAATTTATTTAAAAAAGTGAAAAGACTCAAAGTAAAAAAATGCATTACTAATATGAGGAACATGTATACTAGTAATTTATTAAGTTGATACTTATATAAACTATATATTTGTACGTGTTCATTAATCCGATAATATACAAATATATGAGTAGTGATATAGGATAATTATTACGTCCTAATTAAATGCATAATTAGATATTAAAACATGGAGTTCACTATTAGAGCGTTTTAATTCATAATACATTTGAAAATATGGAGTGAACCAAAATGTCAAAATGTCATTATAGTGAAAGGTTTAGGGTAGGGATGTCAATCGGGCTGGCCCGTCGGGTTTCGTGCCAACCCTACTCGGGTTGCGGGTCAATCGGGTGCGGGCTAATCGGGTTGTGATTTCTTTCGGGTTATAAAAGCTCAGCCCTAACCCTAAAAGCTCGGGTTTCGGGCTAGCCCAGCGGGTTAATCGGGTTGCTACCGATAATATTAACATGCGATCAATCCAATAAATAATGATTAAAATTACTAATATTCATACAATGTAAAATATTTAATTATGATATATTTAAGATATATGCTTAAACTCAATCATAAACATGATCAAATAGTAATATTTGAGATATTTCGTAAAATTTTAATGCATGTTTTAGAAATTTAAATATATTTTTTTGTGAATTTGAAGTTTTTAATTTATTTATCAATTATTATATTAATAAAAATTAAATATATAATTTGTATATTTAATATAAAATTGAAAGTTATTTTTTTAGTTAATATTAATCAATGAAATGTCGAATTGAGAGTAAAAAATAGAATAATAGAAATTTTATCAGGTTTTCGGGCCAGCCCATCGGGTTTTCGGGTCTGGCCCTAATGGGTTGCGGGTTAATCGGGTACGGGCTAATCAGGTTGTGATTTTATCGGGCTAGAAATTTCCAACCCTAACCCTATAAATTTGGCGGGCTATTGACATCCCTAGTTTAGGGTTTAGTTCAGTATGAGAATGCTTTTGTTCACTGTCAAGGGTCATTTATTGTTAATCACACACTACACTACAACCTAATTTTGGATATTCATACAAATTTTAAATTTAGTACTAGTAAAAATATGAACTTTGATAGTATCTGGGATTGCTGCGGATGTTTTTGGCAAAATTGAATCATAATTCATACATGCATGGCCTTCATCGATTTATATATGACCATTACAAGATCGAATTTAATCAAATAAAAGGAGAAATTCGATAAAGATAACTAACAAATTCCAGGAAACTAAAACTGAAATTTTATCCAAGACAATAAAAAATTTCATCTAAAAACATGAAAAAAAATATTTGGACAGAGGTCTAATAAACAATGTACGTGAAAACACGTCGTTTACATCTATTTGACACCACATTCATAGTTTTTCTCGTCCGAAAAAGTCCACTTATACTACCCAACGCGTCATATATAATTCAAATTTACATACTAAAATTTACATTCATAGTTTTTCTCGTCCGAAGCATTAATGGTGGGAAATTTCATAGTAAAATTTACAATATTAAGTTTTCTTTCCGGTATCTATGTAATTATCTTCATATCAAATTGGAAATTATGTGTGATTATCATAAATCTTGCAAATCATATATTAAAGATCTAATGGGAGCAATTTCATATGAAAATAACATTAATTAATAAAGAACCCATTATAAAATCGACCCAATCTGATTCAATGACTACTATTAATTAAATCTTCTGTTAAGGATGAACTCCTTGTACAAATTCCCCCGTGAGGTCGTGGGAACGCTTGCCCGTCGATCGCACACGACAAGAACTAGGGTTTTGTTGATGAAGGAGAAGAAAGTAGCGTAAAAATATTTTATTTCTTGAATGATTGAACTGGAGAACAATGTCCACTATTTATAATAGTGGATACGAAACAAGAAAATAATCCTAATAAATATGAAAAGATATGATAAATCAATAACTAACTAAATAATAAGATATGAGAATATATTAGGAGATATGCTCGTATCAATTCCCCCACGGTTGAAATCCACCTTGTCCTCGAGGTGGGAACCATGAAGCAACGATGAGTGTCGAGGAATCCTCCTGGGTCAAACATACACCGAATAGTTGAGCGTCTCCCTGCATCAATGCGTCCATGAATGCTCAAGCATAGAGTGTCATTTTGCGGAGGAATCAACTAGGCATCGGCGTTGAGCGATGTTGATCGATGATTCATACTTGCGACAACCCTGACATGAGATGAATCACTCAATAATTTCAGCGATGCGTTGTCCACAATGGAACTACCCAAACCAATCTAGACTTTGGGAATCTTTACTCGAGAAGCATTCAATTGTCGCGCGCATTGAATCTCGATGCAACCGTGACCCGGTTTCTCTTTACGTGGTGAATCCGGACTGGACTTCTCTATCTTCTCAACCTTTTCAACTCCATCAAAAACAACAGAAGAAACAGGAATCTTCTTGGCAGAATCAGCAAAGCCTTCCTCAACTCGATCACAATCAGGAATCAAAGCCGACGGTGGCGGCGGCCGATACGTTTTTGGAGGAGGAAGCTGCTGGTGGTAGTCTTTTGACGGCGATGACATATTGTGGAAGTAGTGCTCAGTCGTTGTTTGCACCGGCGTGACGTAGGCTGGCGCCGAATATTTCAACGGCGCAGATGAAGCCGTGTAGGTGAGCAGGCATTGTTGTTCGTCCATCACGTCCAACTTCTTGTTTATTCTATTCTCTTCCGGCATTATAAGGTGCTCGAAATAGTACTCCCTCCTCGAGATCCAATTCGCAACCTCCGATTCAGCAAACTGCGGCTGTTGCATGTTAACATGCCTAGGATGTTCAAACTAGGGCTGGGAAAATATATCGAAATACCGCACTTACCGTACCGAAAAAATACCAAAAATATCGAATTTTTGGTATACCGTACTTTTCGGTACGGTATCATACTGTACCGACAGTTTTAGGTACGGTAAAGGTATGCATTTTGTATATACCGCGTTATACTGCATCATACTGCAATTGCGGTATATACCGAAAATATACGGTATATACTGCAAATTTGTGGTATATACCGTAAATTTACGGTATATACCACAAATAACACGGTATACCGCAAATACGGTATATACTGCAATTGCGGTATACCGAAATCACGGTACGGTATACCGACAAAAGCGGTACGGTAACGATATCTAAATTTTGGTATACCGACAAAAGCGGTACGGTAAAGGTATGGTTTTTGGTCATACCACACGGTACGGTGCGGTATGCGGTATGGCCATTTCGGCGCGGTATACCGTACCGTTCCAACCCTAGTTCAAACTGCTGACCATAGCCTTGTCGTGACGCAGGATTATCCCAACTCGTTGGTTGGCGAGCAAAATTCCCATCAGCTCTCGCCCTAGGCAAGTCACACGGCGAGGAATGACCGGAGCGATTTTCTGATCTATGGGCAGGATTATCCCACGCCGACAGCTGTCTGACGCCGCGACTGTCGCTGATGAACCCTGGTCTATCCCACGGCAACGCACCAGCCTGATATGTGTGCTGATGTACACGCGTCGATGGAGGACCTCCTAACCCCAATTGCGGCAGAGATGAAACCGTTGTTGATGTCGTCAAAACCGGGCGATTCCTCCCAGAATCGTCTCGCCCCCTCTGCCAATCCGTGTAGGGAGGATCGGGGTCGGGCCGCGATGGTGCTTGAGCGGCGGCTGCCCGCCGATCAGACGCGTCCATCCTCGGCTCCATTTGTGCCAACGACGCTAACACATGCTCGAAAGCCAACGCCGGTGTATCCAACGCCCGAGTCGACGAAGATTGCGACTCCACCCCTGCGACGACGCCGGTTGCTGTCGCCACGAGCGGCTCCGTGCGGCTCCCCACACGATTCGCCATAAACAGCTCCGTCGTCGGCTGCCTAACTCGGTTCTCATTGTTGCTGATGCCGTGACGCTCCCACGGGGACGGCTCAGATAGGTGCGGTCGATGTGGACCGCGAGAGGGTTGCTCCCCAACCCTAATTGGGGCTGAGCCGCGACCGAAGTTGTTGTTGTCAGCAGCGGTCTCTGATATTGTACGTCTTCTCTTCCACACCGTCGATCTTGATATGGCGGATCAGGATCTGGTCGCGCTGGCAGCTGTGCGGTGGCTGACCGTCGTACCGCCGAGTCCAGACTAGCCTCGACTCGGGCTAGCGACGCTAGGACGTGCTCGAAGGCCAATGCCGGCGCATCCAAAGCACCGCTCGTCGCAGGGAGAGTTTCTAGCCCGCGGAAGGCGCCGACGGAAGAATTGACGATCGATTCCGTGTGATCCACGCCACGATTCGCCATTGAAAATTGAGTTCGACAATGAAAGCACCACTTTTTAAGGACGAACTCCTTAACCTCGTACAAATTCCTCCGTGAGGTCGCGAGAACGCTTGCCCGTCGATCGCACACGACAAGAACTAGGGTTTTGTTGATGAAGGTGAAGAAAGTTGCGTAAAAATATTTTATTTCTTGAATGATTGAACTAAAGAATAATGTCTATTATTTATAATAGTGGGTACGAAACAAAAAAATAATCCTAATAAATATGAAAAGATATGATAAATCAATAACTAACTAAATAATAAGATATATGAATATATTAGGAGATATGCTCATATCATTTTCGCAGAAATATGAGACTACTATATGACATAATAAGTTCTTCAATCATCAAATCAAAATTATTAAAAATGATTAATAGTAGTAATTGTTAGAATTCGATTACATCGATTTTATATTAATATCACCATAATTGTTTTTACTGTCTCTGCGAGTATGCATAAGGCGCCAGCTAATCGCCACGTGCGCTAAATTTGAATATCGTAATTACTTATCAATCTAAATTATTCCCCTATACCAACGGACAAACCATATTTAACCCTCTTAACACTTTTATTTATTGCAAATACAATTAATATGAATTTCAAATGTTGCTGCTGTAATAATTTTCAGGCGGCATTTATGTTCATATCGTTAACTTTTCTCTCATGTAGATTAAATTAAATGTAGTACTTGCTCACTTATTTTCCATATAATAAGCGCACAGCTATAATAATAATTTATTAAATTATTGACATGTAAAAATATTATGTACTACTAATATGGAATTTTTGTAATTAAATTACTTTTGACTATATAAAATCAATATAGAAGACTATATAGTACTTTAAGGACATTTTCTCATCTCATTTCTATATATACTGATGCACACAATTCAGTCTCTTTAGTGTGTATTTCTAAAACACCGATTTTGTTGGTCAAAAATGATTTTTAGAGCATTAGCAATGACGCCCGCCTCGGCGGAATTTTGACCGGCGTGCCGGAATTCTGCGGCGGACGTCCGTCATTGTGCATGGTAGGCACGGATACGGAATTCCGCCGAGTAAACCGCAGTTCCGCGGCGTTTACTTGGAATTCCGTCGTGACGCCGCGCAGACGTCCGCCATTGCGTTGGCTCTCACGGATGACCGCACGGAATTCTCGTTTATTGCATTAAATATTTTTTTAAAATTTCTATAAATACGTCCCGTTGAACTTCATTTCATTCGCACCACTTGTATTAACGAGTAATTATATATATTTTTATTTTAATAATGTAATTTTTTTAGTAATTATGTATTTTTTTATAAAGAAGTATGTTTTTTTTAAATAAAGTGGTTGCATTTTCTCCGTATTCGTGTCGACTATTTAATTCCGTAAATTTCGTACTTCCAGAAATTGTTTAATTTGTGAATTTGTGAATTTTTTTAATTGTGGGAAGTCATTCGGGATGTTCTTGGGGATGTCCGCCACTGTGCAGAATGCAGTAGGAAGTCCGTATGACAAGGCAGAAGGTGTTTTTGGTAATTCCGCGGGAAATTCCGTCGGGAATTCCGTGCCAATGTTGGTGCTCTTAATTAAATAAACAGATTAAAATTACTAGAGTTGACCTAGGGCTCAAATTTCAATAAGCAGTGAGTAGTAGTAGTAGCAGATTTTAATCTATGGGTTGGATGATTTTGTCGGCGGAAGCATGCAATAGCCACTGTCTCACCACGTGTCACCCTCACAACCCCTTACACTTTACTTTATAAACTTTACACTTTAAATTTCCACCGCTTTTGCTTTTACCAATTTTTTATATGTATACATTAAAATTATGCTACAACAGGTCCACATCAGGTTTTTTACTAACAAATAACTAAATTTAAAAAGAGTGAGGCTAAATGGCCATAATGTGGTCGGCCATAAAGAGTTAATTTAGTCCATTTATATGTATAAAAAAATTAGAATTATCGATATAAACTTATATGTGTGTGAATGGACTTGTGAGTTGATATTTATCTTTGAATTCCATTACGTAAAACACATTAATATCACGAATTACTGTATACGTTGAGCAACAATCAAGAAATGATAGTAGTAATAAGTTGAGCAAAAACTACGAAAGAGCAACACTCATGTTAGTTTTCTAAAATCTTAACTACAATACGATTGGTTAGTTTTTGCTACTATTTATGGACGCAATTCAATGATTACTAACCTTGCATCACTTGATCATACACTATATCATTTAATTAATATCTGAATGCCATAAGATTGAAATTCTATAATTAATATCAATTCAATCCCGTTCATAAAATACTTATATTATCTATTCGTTCATTAGAATGTAATTTCCATCTATTTGTAATAAGTTTTTTTTTTAACAAAATGAGTTCCGTTTGCCACTTACAATATTTTTTTTCTCCATCTTTCTATACTTTATCATTTTATATTGAAATCCCAGTCGCATAATAAAGATTATTTATTTATGAATATGTATATTGTATTCCTGGTACAAAGTAAACGGATTTAATATACGGTCCAATTACGCGGAAACTCCTATTGAATATAATTGTTCGTTCTCATTCAGAAAGGACACATAAAATGTTTTAATTGTCAATAAATAATTACAGGTCTAAGTTCTTTTAATTGTTATTTTGGACGTACGTTATGGGAAAAATAGCAAGCCTATAAATTAGAAGTCCAAGCACGACAATGATGTAATTTAATGGAACATTATGTATCTGATGGTTTGGCGAATTTTTGATGGTGATGAATGCAGGAAAATGCAGATCACGACACAGAGATTTACGTGGTTCGATTTACTGAGGTAAATCTACGTCCACGGGAAGAAAAGAGGGCAGAGTTGTATTGCTTGATCTGTTTTCTACAGCTTACAATACAGACTTGCTATATGATCTTTTATGTCTAGAGAGCTCCCTTCTTCTTCTGATCTAAGTTCTATTTATACATTGAACTAAGATCGTGGCTTGCATCACCACTAACTAGGTCGTGGCTTACATCACCACTAACTAGGTCGTGGCTTACATCACCACTAAGTATGTCGTGGATGTCGTGGAGGTCATGAGATCCTGCATGGGTCCACCACGAAATAGATCGTGTAGTGGAGGTCGTGGAGGTTCTGCATGGGTCCACTATCTCCCAGTTCGGTCGAATACTGAGACCGAACTGCTGAACTATTGCCGAGCAGCTTTTGCCGATCTGAGAGTAGAGCTTGATTGGTCGGCTTTTACCGAGCCGTAGGCTGGGGCCGAACTCTTTGGTAATGCCGAACTGATTGGTCGGCTTTTACCGAGCTGTAGGCTAGGGCCGAACTCTTTGGTAATGCCGAACTGATACTCTTCCTTGGGCTTTGGCTGATGGGCCGTCACTGCTATTGGGCTTGTTTAGTACGTACCCCATCACTACCCCCCCCCGAAAAGCGAAGTGAATCACTTCGGCGAAGCGAGTCACTTCGGCATTCTGGATAAAGGTACGGGGAAGGCTGACGTCAGGGGACGTGCCTTGCGCGTGACTGCATTAAATGCGACAGTAAAATCCGGCCGTTGAATCCTGAAAAGGTGGGATTCGAAACGGTGCGATGATTTTGAAATCTTCTCCGAATCTGATAAATACGTCCTTTCTTCATCAGTTGAACACTTTTGCTATTGCTTCTTCTGCATTCTCTCTTTTGCGTAAAAATTTCCTTCCGCTTTCAAAAATTTCTTCAGAATTTCTTCAGACTTTCAAAGAGTAAGAACCATGTCTTCTTCTTCTTCTGAGTCAGGTAGCGGTAGGAAAGGGGATAAGGGGTCTTCTAGCCGGAAAGAATCCGGGGAGAAGACCGTAGAGTATTTTCACAGCATCTTGAGCAAGGATACTGTGATATCTTTACACGAAAAATACTTTTTTCCTGGGGGAAGGTTGCGATTCCCGACGACCTTCATAGGGCTGACTCCCCGCCGGAGGGTTACGCCACCGTTTATGAAGCCGGCTTGGAATGCGGGCTTCGTTTCCCTCTTCCCCCTGCCTTTGTAGAGCTGCTAGATTTTTTTCAACTCCCTTTAGGTCAGGTGACTCCGAACTCTTGGAGGCACTTATCGGCCTTTGCTGCCGAACTGCGTAGGCTAGATAAGGATCTGTCTCTGAGGGCAATCCTTAATTTCTTCCAGTTTAAGAGGAAGGGATCTTGGTTTTACTTGATCCCTTTACAGCCTTTAGGGCCTTCTGCAAAACCAAATGGCCGAAATGGCAAAATCGCTTCTTTTTTTATAATAGGACTTCGGCTTCGGACTTTTCCTGGAGAGGGCCGAAGTCCGTTATTCCTCATCCTCGGGTAGAACCGTTGGACGAGCTCGAGGCCGAGCTCAATAAGATTCCCATGATTAGGAAGCAGTACCTGGAGTCTGAGCTCGTCAAGGGCGACTTCGTGTTCGACTCCTCGTCTTCGGACGAAGAGACTGAGGGTGAGGAATTCTTTTTTATGCATTACTGCTTGACGACGAAAACTAACCTTGTTTTCTTGCTTTTTGGCAGTGTACATGCTGAATAAGATTAGCCGCAAATCCTCCGAATCTAAGGAACCGGAGAGGCCAAAAACCACCAGCTCGGCGCCTGATGCCGAGAAGAATCCGAAGAGGCAAAAGACTCTCTTCGGATCCAAAAAAGCCGGAGTCCACTTCGGCAAAAGGGAAGGGGAAGACCCAGAAGCCCCCAAGAGCGCCAGAGAAAGACGTGGTCTTGGCGCCTCCTTCGGAACATATCTGTGAGCCATTTTTATGGCCCACGGACTTCGCCGAGGTGAATTTCTTCTTGATTTTCTGGCCTTGCTTTTTTTCTCTGTATTTTTTGTAGCCCCTCTGTTGACTTTTTGCTTTTTCCATTTTCAGAGGAACGATATGCTCTCCAAGCTCGTCGCCGTCGAACTCTCCAAAGCGTCCAACGACTATGCTGAGATGCAGAGGAAGTTGGCGGCTGCTTGTCACCGGGCCGAGCAGGCTGAGGCAAACTTTGAGAAAGCCAGAGCTGCTAGGATTTCGGCCCAGGATGAAGCTCAGTTTGCCAAAAACCAGCTCGTCATCCAGCGAGAGCAGACGAAACGGAGGGATGCTGCCGCCGTGGTTGCCCAAGGAGAGGCTCTCCGTGCTTTCGCGGAGAAACTCTTTCTGAGCAACCAATTTTCGGCCTTTGTCGGTGATCTGCTGAAACTGATGACCGATAAAGCCGAGCAGGGTCCGAAGTCATCCTGCCGCTGTACGGCCGAGAGATAGCAGCTCGGTCAGAGTCTGCCGGTGCTTGAGGAGCTTGCTTCGTCGTCGGTCCTGCTTTCTGCAGACCAAGTTCGTAGTTGCCGAGCTGACCGCGATGAGAACATGGAGGCTATCTTTGCCTCCATAGGGTCAGTTTCACCCGCTCCAATTTTCCATGGAGAGGGTGAGACCGAGCAGCATGAGCGGCAGACCGGCGATGAGCAGGCCGAGCAGGAGGCGCAGCAGATCGGCTACGGTGGCGCCGAGCAGGCTGGGGAGAGCAGGGAGGCCGAGGCTGAAGCTGAAGCAGACAAGGAGAAGGAAGCTGAACCTCACCGAGAAGGCGGAGACGAAGCTGGCGGAGTATGATTTCGTCTCCCTTCTCTTAGTTTAGTTTCTTCCTTCTTGTAAAACGGCCTTGAAGCCCTTGTGTAGAAAATTTTTTCTTATGAATGAAAAAAATTCTTCTTTCTGCTCTTGTGTCTTCGTATAGCCTTTCGTACTCTCTTTTACTCCTGTTGTGGTTTACTACCTGCTCAGTAATCTGAAATGCCGAACTGACATAGCTGCTCTATATTCTGAACTCTTAAGGAGCTGGAGGTACTTCACTGGAAGCGGCTGTACTCTTCGGCTTTAGACGAAGCTGAGAAAAGAGCCATAGCTGACCAGGTGAAGAATGACGAACTCTTGGCTCGTTAGTGAAGCTGGAGGCGACAATAAGGACTTAGAGTCCGAAAGGAAAGATCTGGAGGCCGAGCTGAATACCGCCGTCGCTGAGAGGACTGCGTATGAGGATTTCATCTGCAGGCGCGGGGGAATGACCATCTCTGAAGTTCAGGAACGAGTTGACGAATTGTGGGAGGAATATCATGTACTCCGGAGGAACAATGCGCTGGAGAGCTCGGCTTGCCAACAAGTCGTGACATCATTGCGGCGCTGGGCTTCTCGGTACGACATCATTCTTTCCCGGCGTCCTCAATCGAGAGATTCCTTAGGCATTTCCCGCCAACAGATGCTCGCACTCCAGCTCAAACCCCTGATTCACTTGCTCAAAACCCTACTCCAAGTCAGCAACGAACTCAGGAACAGCCGGAAACGTCAAGACGAGAACGGACTCAGGAGCAACCGGAAACGTCAAGACAAGGACGGACTGAAGTTCGTAGAGGAGCTGTGATTATGAGTGAGCAAGATCAACAAATGCTTCGTGAAGAGACTCTTCGCCGCCGAGGTGCTAGAGCTTCCCGGCTCAGGGAAGAGGCGGTAGGTCGATTAGAGCATCTCGTCGACCTGCTTATTCTTCAGCTGCCGAGAACGCCCGAACTCGGCTTCACGAGGATTTTGTGAATAGATGGCTCAACTTTAGCAACCAGGGACAGTAGAATAGTCCTTTGTAATGGCGTAACGCCTTCTCGTAGGGCAGCAGAATTGTATGCCGAACAAGTTTTAAT
The DNA here is from genome assembly GCF_004379255.2 of Salvia splendens. NCBI lineage: Eukaryota > Viridiplantae > Streptophyta > Magnoliopsida > Lamiales > Lamiaceae > Salvia > Salvia splendens. The sequence goes on along the minus strand of NW_024598547.1, from coordinate 18,972 downwards.
AAATGAAATCTTCATTTCGCTTCTATCACTGCGTATTTACAGCTCAGCGAAAAATTTCATCGTGCTCGTCCTCGGTCTTATGAAGTAAACTTCTTTGACCGGACTCGTCCTCGGTCTTATGAAGTAAGCTTCTTTGACCGGACTCGTCTTGGTCTTATGAAGTAAACTTCTTTGACCGGACTTAGTCTCGGTCTTATGAAATAAACTTCTTTGACCGGACTCGTCTTTGGTCTTATGAAGTAAACTTCTTTGACCGGACTCGTCTTTGGTCTTATGAAGTAAACTTCTTTGACCGGACTAAGCTTGTGTCCTAATTTGGCGAGTTTTATCGCTCGGATCGGACTTCCCTTGTCCTAATTTGGCGAGTTTTATCGCGTGGATCGACTTTCCCTTGTCCTAATTCGGCGAGTTTTATCGCGTGGATCGGACTTTCCCTTGTCCTAATTCGGCAGTTTTATCGCGTGGATCGGACTTCCTTTGTTGCAGTTCGTTTCAGACGAACTGCTTGTTTCTTAAGCCGAATTGTGGTCTTGTATCCTCCTTAGAAGCTTGGACTTACAATCGTTGGCTTATTGTTGCAGTTCGTTTCAGACGAACTGCTTGTTTTTTAAGCTGAATTGTGGTCTTGTATCCTCCTCAGAAGCTTGGACTCACAATCGTTGGCTTATATATGTTCTAAAAAGGGGATCAGCCTTTGAAGAACAAGATACCTCAGTAACATTTGTAAGAGACGACACGCACATAGACAGACAAAACGCACATAGACAAACATGAAACACAAGTAAAAAACAAAGAAAGCACATACCCCTAGACCGAACTAGACACAAGACTGACTGACCGGACTGTCTCTTACAATGGAACTTATTGAGTTGGAAACGTACCATGTTCGGGGTGCTTGTTCTCCTGACATGTGAGTCAATTTATAAGACCTTTTTGCCGAGGACTTCTGGCACCCGATATGGACCTTCCCATGTGGGTTCGAGTTTGCCAGCTTTTCTGCTCGGCTTACTCGTTGTTTCTCAAGACGAGATCTCCCACTTGAAATTGCAGCTTTTTCACCCTTTGGTTATAATACCGGGCTACTTTGCTCCTTGTACTTGGCTGCTTTTATGCAGGCCAATTCTCTTCTTTCTTCGGCCAGATCTAGTTCGGCTCTCAGTCCGTCCTCATTCAGTTCTGCTGAGACATTAAGAGTTCGGGGACTGGGTATGCCGATCTCAACCGGAATCACGGCTTCAGTGCCGTACACCATCGAGTTCGGCTCCGGTGTGACTTCGGTCATTTCGCCTGCCTCTGACTCCGGCTGCTGTGATTGCTATGCTTGATGTGCCGAGCTGATTTGCTGGCACTTTTAAGCGCAATCTGCAAACACTCGCTTTTTTTTGATCACCTCGGATGACCGCTATCCCTCCTTTAGTGGGGAAGGAGTTCGGCGAGGAAACCTCTGATCGCTATGATCGGGCTTCTTTTTGTCTTCTCTAGATGAGCTGTCTAAAAGACCGTTTTCGACGGTCTGCCTCATCGGCACGAGAAACTGGTCCGCAATGTCCCACATCTCTTGAGCTGTTTGAGGACTGCATTCCACGAGCTTTCTGTAGAGAGCTCCGGGCAGGATTCCATTTTGGAATGCCGAAATGACAAGTAGATCATTGAGATAATCTACTTGTAGGCATTCCTTGTGGAACCTCGTCATAAAGTCGCTGATCTTTTCGTCGCGACCTTGACGTGTAGAAAGCAGCTGAGCCGAAGTGATTCGGCTTCCGCTTTCTGAAAGAACCTCCTGTGGAAAGCATCCATTAGATCTCGGTAAGATCTAATGCTGCCTTGGGGAGGCTATCGAACCACCTTCTTGCGTTCCCGATAAGCAGCTGGGAAACAGCTTGCACATGTGGACCTCATTGAGACCCTGGTTCGCCATGTTATACTGATAGCGTCCCAGGAAGTCATGAGGATTCACCAACCCGTCATAAGTCATCGACGGAGTTCGGTAGTTCTGTGGAAGGGGAGTTCGGGTGATATCGTCCGAGAACGGAGTCTTCAATGCTCCGTACATGGCGAACCCGACATCTCTTCGGTATGGAGGAGATGGAGATCTCCTGTGATTCCGGTACCGAGGAGGAACAAGAACATGTCGGGTTGAGGATTCTTCTTCCTGGAAGACACGGCACTACTGCGGTAGTGACTTTCATGTCTGGATGAGGAAGGAGAATCCACCGTTTTCGTCTTCGCTCTTGCCTTTTGCAGGAAGGCTAAGAACTCATCCTGCTTCTCAGCCAAGAACAGCTTGACAGCCTCATTCAATCAGGCTGCTGGGAAGACTCGGTGTGTGGACCTTTTGAGCGGCTTGTTCCTTCATCGTGAAAACTGGAAGTAGATGTCTCCCGAGGCTGTTTTCCGGACCTGCGGGCTGGACTAGCTTCCTCATGTTTTCACGAACGGTATTACGGGTAGTATGTGATCTGGTATGCATTTTTTTGGGGTGGAAAAAGGGTCAAAAATTCGCTTTATCACAAATTTGGTTCTCTGTTTCCCACAGACGGCGCCAGTGATGGTTTGGCGAATTTTGATGGTGATGAATGCAGGAAAATGCAGATCACGACACAGAGATTTACGTGGTTCGATTTACTGAGGTAAATCTACGTCCACGGGAAGAAAGAGGGCAGAGTTGTATTGCTTGATCTGTTTTCTACAGCTTACAATACAGACTTGCTATATGATCTTTATGTCTAGAGAGCTCCCTTCTTCTTCTGATCTAAGTTCTATTTATACATTGACTAAGATCGTGGCTTGCATCATCACTCTAGGTCGTGGCTTACATCACCACTAACTAGGTCGTGGCTTACATCACCACTAAGTATGTCGTGGATGTCGTGGAGGTCATGAGATCCTGCATGGGTCCACCACGAAATAGATCGTGTAGTGGAGGTCGTGGAGGTTCTGCATGGGTCCACTATCTCCCAGTTCGGTCGAATACTGAGACCGAACTGCTGAACTATTGCCGAGCAGCTTTTGCCGATCTGAGAGTAGAGCTTGATTGGTCGGCTTTTACCGAGCCGTAGGCTGGGGCCGAACTCTTTGGTAATGCCGAACTGATTGGTCGGCTTTACCGAGCTGTAGGCTAGGGCCGAACTCTTTGGTAATGCCGAACTGATACTCTTCTTGGGCTTTGGGCTGATGGGCCGTCACTGCTATTGGGCTTGTTTAGTACGTACCCCATCAGTATCTAACCCTATTTTAAAATAAACTAAAGTTTAGTATCAAACAATATGTATCTAATCCTATTTTGAAATAAATTAAAATGTAGTATCTAATTTGAGAAAAGTACTATAAGTAGTAGTTATTTACGAAGTTAATCTTGCATAATTGTGTACAAATTTTTGAATAATTTTTTATGTATCTTTTGTAACGGTATACACATAAATAACAACAAGTAAGAGCATAAAGTTTTAGACAAATATTCAATTTATTGTTAGGGAATCCACGTCAATTTATGTTAGCATTTAGGTGTAAGGGTTGGGATCCTCGATTGTGTTAAATACAAAATAGAGGTTGATTTATTTTATAACGTTGTATAGAGAGGATGAAATTCATGAATTTGGTTCAAATAATCTAAAATATAATGCTTATTTTGAAGCAAGCTAAAATTTAGTAATTAAATTGATATGAGTGCTATAATTTAGTAATTATTTACGATATTAATCTAGTCTAATTGTGTATAAACTTTCAAATGAAAATTATTTGATGCAACTTCTGTAACAGTATACACAGATACAACAAAAAGTACGAACGAAAAATTTTAGGCTAATGATTCAACATGTTGCTAGTGCATCTATGTCATTTTTTGTTAAGCACTTAGCTGGCATGGTGGAATCTAGGCAGCATTAAATACAAAGTAGAAGGTGATATCTATCTATACATATATAAAAGCTGAGTTTTGGGGGCATTTTTTGGAATTTAAAATTTTGGTTTGGGATTATAACGTGCCATTATAAATATTTAAATGAAATTATAATGTGTACGGTTTTTATTGTTGTTATAATAAATTAATAATTTCGGGGAGTGGAGGTGGAAAAGTTATAGATAACGTTAAAATTTTCAAGAGACATGACAGTTATGATCAATTATTTTATAATTAAGTAAATAATTTGTTGATCCAAAACTAATTAACAGTAATAATAAAACGTATGCCAAAAAATGTCATTGTGGAGTATAAGGAGTTTGTGGGGTATTTAGGAAATGCCAAATACTGTAGCATTACAGCACTTGAATTTAAGTATTTATAAATTTTAGGTAAGATTTGTAATAAATCAAAATATTGGTCACCAAACTAATTCAGGCGTTTTACGGAGTAACGCATATATACATTGAAGAATTTCAATCATTATAAATTAAATACACAAAAGTCATATAAAAAGTTTGTTGGATGCGTTAGTTTCATTTTATTTTATTTATCAAAAAGAAATTAAAGAGGAGTGTGGAGAATTTGATGAGGCCGTTACGGGTTTTTCTCATCCAAATATCGATGCCATTTATTATTTGCTAAAAATTTGATGTTATATTTCAATTGATTTATCAAAGGATTGCAACTTTCTCACATTATGCACGTTTTGCCTTCATTAATGTAGACAAATTAAGCGCCACAATAATATGATCCAAAATCTTTCATTAAATACAAAGTTGTATTCACTCTTATTAGTAACGTATATATTATATATAATAAAAATAATTGAATTTCTTTAGTATAAATTATACTATCATAGCCAACTTATTTTCTCTCTATAAATATTCTTTCACCCAGCAAATTTATTCAATCAAAATATCAGATTTGTGGTAGAGGGTGACAGTGTCGAGAGTGAGGTAATGCCTTCAATTAATTGAGTGTAGCAGGGTGAGTGGCAGAGGATATGAGAAGAATGAAGACCAGAGAGTGAGCCGTCTCCTCTTCTTCTTCCCACATGTTTATGCCATTAATTTTCTATACTTCTTTCAACTTCTTTTCTCCTATAAATTCTGGTATAGCTGATGATAATGGATATGGATGACCGCTTGCAATTTGCAAATCTCTTATAATCTGCCGAGAAAGGATTGCTATGCGAGCGCAAGAATGGATTTAGTATTGTGATCAGTGACGTTAACATACTAGACATGGAAGGTTTCAAGCTTCGAGAGCGTGTCAGCCTGGAGATGGATCTTGTAATCTGGCGAAGGAGGAGAACTATTTTCTGTTGCAATGTAAATCTAATTTCGAATTATTTGATTTCCTTTTTTCTGTGATTTGTTTCCTACTTTGACATATTCTTGACTAAAAAATCGCTGTCAAATATCACAATGATCAACAAATCATCATTTCGCTTAATTATGCATGTCATTTTACGACATGATGGAAGAGGGGAGCAAACCTCTAGGATAAATAATTTGAAAATAATATTTTACCTACTTGAGAAAAAACAAGAAGATGAAGACTCCTGAATGGTGCACATTATAAAATAAAATGAGCAACTATGGTCAAATACTCGAATGTATACATAGAGTATTAATTTATTTACCGTATGCTGTATTGGGTGGAATATTTATATGATAAATTGAGAGAAAAACAGTGATAATAACATATTTAATAGATTAATTTAGGTAAATTAATTATATATAGATGATAATATTATTAATAGATTTTACTAAAACTGTACAATTTATTAATTAAATTGTAAACAATTTTAGCATACTTTTTTCTTTCATCTATCCTTATTTTTGCATGTTCTTTATTTATTTTTTTGTGTATTTTAAACAAAATAAGAATCTATTACTATATAATTAAAAACTATTTATAAACTTGAATGTGTTTACAAGTTCAAGAATGATTGAAAAAAAATTAAAAATAATAAAATGTAATACAAAGTTTATTAAATAAGCAATCTTTGAAATAATATTTCACTCAAATAAAAATAAACTAACGGGTACTGATAAATTTTTGTTGTAAAGAGCAATAATTTTTGGAACACTTTTTAAAAGTCTTGGTGAGTTTTTAACAACACTACATAGTTTTTATATTTTTATTTATTCATGAATTAATTAAAACTAAATCAATTTTGTTAGTATTGGCCTGTGATAGCTAAATGTTTTCTTCAAAAATATAATTATTTCATACTCCAATTTTTATAATTTCCTTTTCTATTTTGCTTTTATCTAAGTATTATAATACTTCTATTGTTTTTTAATAAATATACACTATAATCAATAGTGTACAATATGTTAATACTTCTATGGTTGAATAATTATGAATTTGGGTATCATTGCAATTACTTAAATTTAAAATAATAATTTTAGATATAAATTTAGAATCTTATACGACAGTTTCATATGTAGTATAAATGTAATCCTCCATAATTGAACAGTTACGTTGACTAAAATATTGATTTTATAACAAGAAGAGGCAATGTGAGGTAAAAGCAATATTAAATGTTTGTCGGTTAGAAATATAATTTTACTTAACTAGGACGGAGACCGAATTTTATTGATATTTGACTCATTTGTTGGTCATGATGAGTATATTTTAAAGTTAAGGGTTTATGATTTAGGTTTCAAGGTTTGAGTTTTTAGTATATAGGGTCACTATATTGCAATGAAATGAAACTCGACTAGGAAGTGTCTCACCAGTGCAATCTTAAATTATTGCAATGTAAACTTGCTCCTGCAGTTATAACTCAACGGTTAATTCATATTTTCATAGAATTAAAATACTTTTTTAAATTTTAAGTCTGATATTTAAATGTCAAGACAAATAAGTGTTGAAATTTTAATGTAATCGTATTGACATTTTAAAGAAAAGTTAGCATTTAAACGCACTCTTGTGGCCATGTGGGGGTTCTTGTGATTGAAAAAGTATAATCCAAAGTAAGAATATGTCGAATATTCTTTTGTTTATCATTTCACAAATTTTATTTCGCATAATGAAATAAATATGAAGAAATTAAAATGATTCGTGCATCACACGGGCGTGATACTAGTTTTTATAACGTTGTACAAAGAGGTTGGAACCCGTGAATTCGGTTCAATTAATTTAAAATATAAAGTTCAGTAATACTTATTAAATTAATTTTTCCTAATTATGTATAAATTTTTAAATTAAAATTATTTGATGCTACTTTTGTACGGTATACATAGATATAACAAAAAAGGGGAAAATTTTAGGAAAATGATACAATCTATTGTTAGTGCATCTACGTCATTTTTTGTTAAGCACTTAGCTTGCAAGATTGAGATTCTCAGTTGTTTTAAATTTAAAGTATAATTTGATTTTAAAACATTGTACAATGGAATTTGTGAATTTGCTTAACATAAGTTTAAATATTTTAAAACATTGTACAATGGAATTTGTGAATTTGCTTAACATAAGTTTAAATATAAAGTTTAATGGTAATTTTGAATCATGCTAAAATTTAGTAGTAACTAGTATTATAGTTCACTAAGGGCACCCATAATGGGGCGCTCGACGGCGGCCATCGTCCTCGGGCACGGACGATGCCTCCATTATGGGTGCCCTCCATCATCCGCGCCCTACGCCCAAGCCCGATGCATCGTCTGCGCCATCGGGCGCCCCATTGTGGGCTCGGCGGACGATGGGCGTGGACAATGGCCTATCGTCCGCGCCATCGGGCGCCCTATTGTGGGCTCGGCGGACGATGGCACACGTTTTTGATTTTTTTGTATAAATACCCATATCCCACCTTCATTTGTAACATTTTATTTCACGATTCCACTCTCGAAACTCACATTTATTACGAAATGGATTCAAGTCCCAATAGTCCGATGTTTGGTGAGGCGCGTTGGCCGGGTACAAAACTTGACGAATATGGGCCGTTCGACGCCAACACGCAGTACGATCCTGAATTCAGTACGGAATCGTACGATTTGGATGACATGGAGCCGTCTCCAAACCGACCTGTCGCCCCCTCCCGCCGCAGTCGCCGACGCCACCCCATCCGCTTCCGCCCCTGCCAAAAAGAAGCAGATCCGGTACCGCGCGGAAAAGTTGCCACCTCCAGGCAATTGTGAAGAGTACGCCCCCGACCGTACGAACTATCAGCCGGATGAAACCCTCGTATTGGCGAGGTGTTGGATGGATATATCGGAGGACCCGATATTCGCGAACAACCAGAGGCAGGTGGCGTACTGGGAGCGCATCGCGGAGCGCTACAATGCGGCGAAGCTGCCGAGCGCGTACAAGCGCCAACGGGAGCAGCTCCGCAAGCACTGGGATCAGGTGAATAAGCAAGTCAACCTATTCGCGGCGGAGTACGAGAAGTGCTCGAGGGAGCAGGGGAGCGGCGATAGCTTGAGCGACATGCGCGCTAAAGTGCTGTTGTCGTACCAGTCCCTGTACGGTGACTTCAAGCATGAGGCCACCTGGGCGCTCTTGAGGGACAAGCAGAAGTTCCAAGGCGGGATTCTGCACACCCGTGCGACAAAGAGGTCGAAGACCACCGAAGCTGGTGGTTACACGAGCAGCGAAAGCGGAACTCGTCCGGTGGACCTCAACCGGACGTACGAGGACATTGAGAGTTCTGGCACACCGATGTCCTCCCTGCGTCCCATAGGCGTCAAGGCTGCGAAGGCCAAGGGGAAGGCGGCGGCGACATCATCCTCGACCGCCGCCGCCCCATCGCCGATCCCGGTCCCGAGCCGGACGACCGCCGCGTATGAGTCGTTGGCAACAGCCTCGATGGCGAAGACGTTGTTGCAGACGCACACGGCCCTCAAGAAGTGTACGGACCCCGCCGAAGCCGAATATCTCCGGGGGTTGATCGAAGAGCTGCGCCGGAAGTTGGGAATTGCGTAGATTAGCCAACGTGAATCGTGTAACTTTTGTGTAATTAATACAATCTTCGCCGGTTTTTAGTTACTCGTTCTGTTTTTTAATTAGTTTGCATTATATATTTGAAAACATTTAAATTAATTAACGAAACAATAGTAAAACATATAGGGCGCGCCTTAGGGCGCCCCATTGCAGGTGGGGGGTAGGAGGATAAAACTGATAACGTGGCGCGCCTTAGGGCGCCCCATTGTGGATGGCCTAATTATTTATAAAGTTAATTCCGTCTAATTGTGTACAAATTTTTAAATAAAAATTATTTGATGCCTCTTTGGTATGGTATGCACGGATATTGAAAAGGTAAGAAGAAAAAGATTTATTCAAATTATTCAACCGATTATTAGAGTATCCATGTCTTTTTGTGTTCAGTACACCGATTATTAGAGTATCCATGTCTTTTTGTGTTCAGTACTTAGGGTATCCACAATAGATAGCCGCGGTTGGGGGCGGAAGCGGGGGCGGTTATAGTGGAGTTGGTGTCCGCCCGGGGCGGTAGGCGGCGGACGGGCTTCAGCCGACTCCGGGGCGAGGACGCGGCGATAGGCGCGGCGCCTATAGTGGCGGCACTGTCCGCCGCGCCGGTTGACGATTTTCAAATTTTTTTTTTCATTTTAATTCACCTATAAATACACCTCACTCCATTAATTATTTTTACACCATTCCAACTCGACATCACTAAAAATTTCTCTCACAACAATTTGTGGTCGGAAATGAACAATTTGTGAAGAGACAGCTGGAATGCTCTGATTAAACAGGTGCAACACCAGGCCGCCCAGGAGGATGCGGCCCGTTTGGCGGAGGAGGCGGAGGATGCGATCCCTCGTGCCATTACTCATCGGCGGACAATCCCACGAGACCACGTCGGTGCGCACCAGCTTCTAATTACGTATAGCACGATAAATTTATTCATAATTACTTGAAACACTATAAAATGAAAATTAATTATAAAATTTGTGGGCTATTGGAGGTGTCCACTATAGTGGCGGAAACAAAATTTTGGAGCTATAGATAATAAAACTGGGGCTATGGACAAAAAATGAGGCGGGGCTATTGCGGGTGTCCGCCTTACAGTGGACACTCTTAGCTGGGCTTAAAATCTTTTACTGCGTTAAATGAAAAATAGAGGATTTTATATGTTTTAAAAAGTTGTAACTGATGGAAGGCATGTATTTGGTTCACATTTGTTTTTCGTACTCCATATATATAATATTATAAGTAAAATTCAACTAAATTTATAAATTCTTATGATGATTTCATATATTGACATATTCTTAACCTATTTTTTTACCACCATATATTGTTTGGCTACCCACCATGAAATACGACGTCGTGAAGCATCACCAGTTGCAGGCCCAGAGAATGTACTGTGAGGCCAGCCTCAGGTACTGTGACGTTTAACCCAAAAAGATGTGAGGGAAGCCTACACTGTGTACACACGCATCGGCCAATGGTATTACGCCGTGGACCCAACCTTCCATCCTACAGTTGTGACTTTATCAGAACCCCTCACCCGCTAAATCCACTCTCCCCTCAGCTCGGATTTCCAAACACAAACAAATAAATTAATTAAAAATCATTTTCATTAATTATTGAAAAATCTAATTATTAATATACTATCTCTCCTCTTCATCTATAAATCCGCCATTACTATCATCTTCTACTTTCTCTCACTACAATCCCCCATGAAAATTCCTTCATCCTTCTAAAACCAAACTCTACTCACTCACCATGGTCTCCATAGGCGATTCACACTCCAATCCAAACATCAATGCTCGCTTCAACTACAACCAAGCGAGGCCTTACTATTACTACACTCCGCCGCCGTCCTCCGCTAAGATAAGCCGCTCCATGGGGCGATCCATGCGCACAATCCGCTCCACCATCTTCAACACCGATCAATCCGTTCCGGTGTGTGAAAAATCGCCTAATTTATCTGAGAATCTCACCGACTCCGTTATCGACCTGCGCCTCGGCGAGCTTGCTAGTAAGTCGTCTACCGATTCGAAGAGCCCGTCCTCGGAGGATTTCGACGATATGCTAGACATATCTCACGCGTTCAGCGATTTTTCGGCGTGCTCCAGCGATATCTCCGGCGAGCTTCAGCGCCTCGCGAGTGTACCGGATCCGGCTGTTGATGAGGTCACGAGCTCTGAGCATGAGCAGGAGCCTTGCTACGGATTTCTACAGAGAGAGACGTTTTCGACGGAGATTATCGAGAGCATCTCGCCGGAAGATCTCCAACCAACGGTCAAGCTCTGCGTCGACGGGTTGCAGTCTTCTTCAATTGCGGTGAAGAGGTCTGCGGCGGCGAAATTACGGTTATTGGCGAAGAATCGCGCTGATAATCGTGTTTTAATTGGGGAATCCGGCGCGGTTCCAGCTCTGATTCCTCTTCTCAATTGCTCTGACCCTACCGCGCAGGAACACGCGGTGACGGCGCTGCTTAATCTCTCCCTCCACGACGGCAACAAGAGCGTGATAACCAGAGCCGGCGCTGTGAAATCCCTAATTTATGTTTTGAAAACAGGCACCGAGGTGTCGAAGCAGAACGCGGCTTGCGCGCTGCTGAGTCTGGCTCTGGTCGACGAGTACAAGCTCTCGATTGGAGCTTGCGGCGCGATCCCGCCGCTGGTTGCGCTGCTGATAAACGGCTCGGTGAGGGGGAAAAAGGACGCGCTCACGACGCTGTACAAGCTGTGCTCTGTTCCGTTGAATAAGGAGAGAGCGGTGAGCGCCGGTGTGGTCAGGCCGCTGGTGGGGCTGGTGGCTGAACAGGGGACTGGATTGGCGGAGAAGGCTATGGTGGTTTGAGCAGCTTGGCGGGGATTGAGGTAGGGCAAGAGGCGATCATTGAAGAAGGCGGGATCCCGGCGTTGGTGGAGTCGATTGAGGATGGGAGCAACAAAGGGAAGGAGTTTGCTGTGCTGACTCTTCTCCAGCTTTGCGCCGACAGTGTTAGAAACAGGGGATTGCTTGTCAGAGAAGGAGGCATTCCGCCGTTGGTGGCGCTTTCGCAGAATGGGACGGCTAAAGCTAAGCATAAGGTTCGTCGATTTTTCTGTTCATGATTTCTTTACATTGGAAACTTGGTTAGATGACTAGATCACTGTTTTCTTTATTAATTGTGCTATAATTTCAAACATAATTTCCCTAATATTTGTTTTACTACACTTAGATTGCTCCCAAGTCCCAAATCCTTTTGAACGTGTAATTTATTGTGTCAAATACTGCTACAAAATTATCCTAATTATTAAGAATGATTCTGAAAGCGAGGGGACATAGATGATAATGCAAATTGCATATTTATGTCGATGATATTTGAATTTATGATAAAAAAGGGTGCACCACTTGCTCACAATAATTGCACTTTGTCATAATCTTTCTCTCCAAATGATCAGTGGCTTGATATTGATGTTTTGATGCTAATCTTGATTGTTTGGATTTATATAATTGCATCACTGATAGTCTAGGCATCTCATTTTTGCATTATTTAGAGGATCAATAACTGCTCAAATGTTGCTTTTGTTCATTTTGCGTGTATTTATATTAAAAGCTGCAATTTTTCTCCTATATGTCATCATCCGGTTGTAACTTACTCGGTCTTAATTTTTTTCAGGCTGAAAGGCTTCTTGGGTACTTAAGAGAACAAAGACATGAAGCTTCTTCTTCAAGTCCATAGAAGGGGGAGAGGTATAATAGATGATTTATTATTGTACTATGATTTCTTGATAGCTTGCTGTTGGCTGTATATAGCAAGTGTTTTACTTGGACTTGTACAGAGAGTACTCGAGTAATTTGAGGTTTTGTGAAGGGAAAAAAACTCTAGAAAAAAAGAAAAAAATTAAGAAGCTACTAGTTAGTGATAAGCAGCTGACCTCAGTAGTAGTATTCTGTGTTTGTTTGACTGGTTCTTTTCTGGGGAGGTCTTCACCCTGATCGGGTGATCCTTTCCTTTTCTGACTCCCGCCGTTTTGTTTTGTTTTTTTTTTTTGAGGGGAGAAGCTGTTTCTTAGCTTGCTTAGTGAGAATTCAGGTCATCATCCTTGGTTTTGTTGGGTGAACGAAGTCTTGTTCGGATATAGTGTTAGTAATTTGTTATGATATCTCGGTGTTGTATTTTTGGGGGCTTCGTTTTATATATATGTGGGATAGAATGCTATTATATCTCGGTGCCCATTCGTTTTGCTACTTGCTCTGTATTGATATGAATAATATCTTGAATACAAGATTCTTTAGCTTGCCGAGTTGCACTAGTTAGTAGTATTTCACTTTCAGCTGAGTGTTAAGGTGGTGTTTAATCTAAATTGGACATGGAAATGTATGGAAGAGTGATGTGGAGTAGGATTGAAACATAAGTATGGAGGTGGGGCTGAAGCTTTGGTGTAAAGTTGCTCCACCACCTAGTGTGTGAAGGGCCTACCACAACATGCAATTGTTGGAGTAAAACTTAACCATGATAGGTCCAGCCAACCTGCCACTGAACCCACACACAGATTATGTAGTTTGGTGGTGAATCTCTCTCTCTCTGAGTCTCTTTTTCTTTTTTCTTGATCTTGTTACTGTGGCCTTAGCTGGCAGAGCTGGTATATTTTGTCTTGCTGTTTGGACAGCCCTTTTTGTATTCCTAGGCAGTATCTTTTTGGGGTATTGCTAAAAAATCATAAATTTTGGGCGATTTTCAGTAATTTTCATGAATTTTAAAAATGATCTTAAAAATTTCAAATTTTAAGTTTGGTGTCAACTTCTTACGGCTGTTCATTCTTCAAATTTAATAGATCTACGAGGCATTTTTAATTATTCAACATTGTATTCAACAATTAGGAGTTAAAATATGTCATTTATTCATAATATAGACTAAGCAACATAGATTTCATTACTAGATATGTAGAATCAAGTATACCAAAAATTTTCTATACGAGTGAGTCAGGTTGAGAGAAATGTACTCCAAAAATTTGCGAGAGCATCCACAATGGATGCCCTAGTGGTTGCCACATCAGCATGCCCCTTCTTTCTGCAATAGTTTGACCCTAGTGAGTGTCCTATCAATTATCAATTTTTCATTTCAATTTAAATATTACTTTTTTTATGTTTACACATTATAAATAGCAAAATTAGACTCTAAATTAAAGAACTAGCAAAAAACATACATTACTTAATTTTTTTAAAAAAAATACAACGAAAATACTTAAAAAGAGGTACAATTTCAATGACCACAACGTGTCCAAACTTCTTCAACCATGTCGTTCATGAGTAGAAGATGAGCTTGTCGGTTGCGCATGTTCTCCCGAGCTTGTAATCTCTCACTGACTCCATAGGGTAAACCTCGAATGACCAGTGGGGTTGCATGACCTGCGCTCGATTCAGCTTCATCGTCGGTCCAATCGCCAGCTCTTGCACCTTCATCGTGAATAATCATGTTGTGCAAGATGATGCATGCGCACATGACATTGACGATATGATGCATGTACCAGGAACGAGCCGGACCTCTCACTATTGCCCAACGTGCTTAAAGCGCATCGAATCCTCGCTCCACGTCCTTCCGTGCAGACTCTTGCCGCTGTGCAAAAAGGGCTCTCTTCGCATCCGTTGGGCAGGAGATCGTCTTCAAGAAAACTGACCATCTCGGGTATATGCCATCGGCTAAGTAGTTGCCCATATGATGCTTCCGTCCGTTGGCAGTGAACTGGATAACCGGACTGTTGCCATTGCATTACTTGGTGAAGAGACTCGACGTATTCAACACGTTAATGTCGTTGTTTGACTCCGCCACGCCAAAGTGAGCATGCCAAATCCAAAGACGGTGGTCAACGATGGCTTCAAGGATCATCGTCGGATGGGTACCCTTATACCCACTGGTGAATTGGCCTCTCCACGATGCCGGACAATTTTTCCACTCCCAGTGCATACAATCAATGCTCCCTAACATTCTAGGAAAGTCGTGCACCCTATCGTGCATCCCTATCAGGAACTGGCAATCTTAGGCATTCGACTTGCGCAAATGTGTGGCGTCGAAGGCGCCTATCACGCCCTCACAAAATTTTACCAGACACTCCCGCCAACCCCGGCGTGAGGATACTCGTCGAATATGTCCGTCGTGGTGCCGTATGCCACTTGACGAAGTGCAACTGTGCACTTCGTGAGCGGGGATAGACCGCTTCTGTGGGCCGCATCTTGCCGCTGCTAGAAGTACTCGTCGCACGCCTCCATCGCGTGAACACTGCGGAGAAACAGTTCTCGCCGCATCCTAAACCGTCGGCGAAAAACCGTCGGTCCCCACCGGGGCTTACAGCGAAGTAGTCCTCGAACAGACGTTGATGAGCTAGGTCATGCTCTCGATGGACGGATGGGCCTTAGGACCTGCTCTTCGGCCTGCTCTTGCTCTTGTATTGCACGAATACCTGTGAGAATCTGGTTCCCGAAAGCAAAGATTGCGCGTTCCATATCCCGACTTATATCTTCTCCGGGAAACATTTTGGAAAAGTGAGTGAAAGAGAGATATTGGAATGGAGAGATGTTGTGTGAGGGTTAAGAGATGTGTGAGAGTTGTGTTAGAGTTGTGTGAGAAATGAGTGAAAATAAGGTATATTTATAGATAGAAAATAAAAAAAAAGGAAAATGCGTAGTCGTGCTCGGGCGCTGCAATGGGCGCCTGATCGACCGATCTTTCGGTCGTCTCTCTCGCAATGGACGCCCGAGGATGCCCGAGCCCAATCTCGGCGATCGGGCTCGAGATCGGGCATCCATTGTGGATGCTCTGATTTTTAATTCTCCATCCGTCCCATAAAATATGAATATTTAGAACGGCACACATTTTAATGTACAATTGGTAAATAAGAGAGTTAAAAAAAAAAGTAATTATAGTGTTGATAGTGAAGAACGAGGTCCATTTATCAAAGATAAAAAAAGTTCCAAAAAATAGAATGAACTATTTTTATGGGACGATTTAAAATGAAAAGAGTTTATATTTTTATGGAACCGGGGGAATATCACTTTTAAAATTTATGAAAAAAACTAGAGAATTCGTTCAAAATTTATGAATTTTAAACCAATATCCCTTTTTATTTACTGTTATTTGGTGTTCCATCTGCGTGGTTTTTATTGGTTGTTTAAGAAAGTGTCGGTGTATTTAGGAGGGCCTAAAGTGGGCTGGAATATATTGTGGGAGTTGGGCTAACCATATTTCTTGGGCTTTAGATATTTAACTTTATGGGTTGAACCTGTCATGAAATAATCATTAATCAATAATCATTTTCTGCGATACTACTCCTCTCCATGAATAAACGGCACACTGTGTCACTCTGTTCACGAGTTTTAAAAAATATAAAAAAAAATTAGTGGAAAAAAGTTAGTAGAACTTAAGTCCATACTTTATAATTTTATATAGTAAATTAGTACTAGTGGAATGTAACTTCTAATAATTACATCAAATACAGTGGATTATTGTTTCATTATGAATCTTAATATTTGTTCGATGCTGGTTTTATTTGAGATATTTATGTTCTCATTAAATTTGTGATTGTACTATCATTTAGCTCACATAACTTTAGTTAATAACGCTCAGCTCGACCATATGTTGATATTAATTATAAATAATACAAGTCTATGCCTAGCACTTTATTCGTAATCAACTTCATATTAATTGGGCCAAACATTCTAATTCCACTCACAACTTCGGCCCACTCCATATGGCATTTTCTCAAACGATGCTAGTGGTCGAGTCGAGGTCCACATCACAAGGCTGAATTTTCTTGAGTTTGGGCAAGAAAAGTGGGCAAAGCCCGAATACAAAGACAAAATAAACGAATATAAGCAACATCTAATCTGTCATGCAACAATCAGCTATGGAGCCCCATCGGAGTGACCTTGAGCTGATGAACATCTCTATGATAAGAATAAGCATAATGCGATAGAAAATCAGCAGCAAAGTTCCCTTCTCGATGCACATGTTGCAGAGCCACAAAATCGAAATCCTGAAGTAATCCACGTACCCTCTTCACTATAGAGCGACAACTAATAGAAGTTTCAAAGTGCCCCACTATAGAGCAACAACTGATAGAAGTTTTAAAATGCCCCACTATAGAGCAACAACTGATAGAAGTTTCAAAATGTCCCAAGATCATGACTACCGAATAAAAAAGAAGGGAAATAAAATCTTCACAATAAAAAAATGAAAAGAAATGAAAAAGAACTCATAGCGTGAAGTGTGTTGTACAATTTTGTAAGTTACAAAAATATAGTATAAACATTTTATGATATGCCTCCATAACTTCTTATGTACATACTCTAACACAATGTTTTAAAAACCGGACCGGACCGGCCGGTTCGACCGGTTCAACCGCGAACCGGTACGCAGTCCGGTCCGGTTCACCCCTAAAAACCTAGCACATTGAACCGCCGCGAACCGGTGGAACCGGCCGGTCGGACCGGTCCAACCGCGAACCGGAAACCGGTTTTTCAATTTTTCAAATTTTTTTTTTTTAAATTTTGTTCAATTTTTCAAATTTTTTTTTTTAAAATTTGTTGTTGCTAAGACTTGAACACATGACCTCATCTCTAAATATCAACTTCTTTACCACTCCACCACATGATCATTTTGAAATATTATGAACATTAATTATCCTTATACATTAAATCTGAAATTCTTTTTCCACCAAAACTAATAATTCATATTAGTTTTGTATTCTTTTAAGATAATTCATTTTAATTTTATATTCTTTTAAGATAATTCATTTTAATTCTATATTCTTTTAAGAAATTGTTAATTATAATATATTTCTTATATTTTAATTATATTTTTACAATCACTATATTTTACAATATAGGAGTTTATAATTATACATAGACTTTAATACTAGTTTTTAATATTGTGTATTATAGTTTATTATTGTATTCAAACTTAACGTCATTAAATTCTAATATACTAATATAAGACTTGTTTTCTATAATAATACAATTAAAAGTATAATACTATAATATTTATTGATAAAACACGTAATTAAATTTTATTATTTATAACTAAATAAATAAATATATATGTATAAACAGTATTACGGTTCAACCAATGGTTCGACCAGTGAACCGGTTGAACCAGTGAACCAGTAACGACACCGGTTCGCTGGCCGGTCCGGTTTTTAAAACATTGCTCTAACACATGCCAATTGGGTCATCTTGAAATGGTGATAAATTTTGGAGATGAATTTGGAAATCACAGTGTGTCCACATTTTTGTGCTAGGGCTAAAATGCACCCCACCCTCCCAAATTTTTTATTTTTTAAAATTAGTAGTGTAATTTTCTTCGAACAAAAAAATCAAGTAGGGGGTTTTCAAGTAAATTAATTCAAAGTTTTCACAAAGCATTGAATTATAAATCAATTTGTTACAGACTTATAGCTATCTCAATAGTATGCATACATTGTTACAAAAAAAGGTCACATACGAGTTTTTTAAGGGTTTGGCATGATTTCTATTTTATGTGAGAACTATTCTTCTAGTTTATATATATGTCGGATATATATTACTCCTATTTTATTAGCATTTTTTCAATATGGAAAAAGGGTTTGAGTCGACCAAATGAATAAGTAAAATGAGTCAACCAAGACAGTAGAAACACGAGCACATAAACCAAAGATGACGTCAGAAGAGCAGCAAAGAGCAACAACAAACAAAGAGGGAAATGAACATGGTCGAATCACTCAATCACCCAACCCATTTTCTAACATCTGACAAATCTTCAGTCATCGATCTCATCGAGGAAGAGAAATTCGGACACCAACTTCTAATTCTTACTCCATTTTATTGTCTTTATTAGATCCAAATAGCAGCGTTGTCTCAATATCCAAGTGTCGTCTCATCTATTTTGCAGTTATTTATTATCACTCCCATCTTCAAATTTTGAAGTAGATTGGACCCAAAAATACTTTACTCTAAACAAGAAAGTTTTCTCATCTACTCATGCACCACATTCTCCATCCCCAAGGACATATATATCGTTTTCTTTTCTTCAGACTTTGGTTGATATATATTACTTAATGTTTTCTTATTTATTGAATGCCCCCACTCTATTGTTGCTGGTAGTTGAACAAATCCATCTTTTTTCAATGTGTTTT
>NW_024598546.1:0-14510 GCF_004379255.2 Salvia splendens | reverse complement strand
TTGAGGCAGTTTTAGTGAATTCTGGGACGAAATATCGCGTGGATTTGGAGGAGGAGGCGTGGCCAGACTTCGGTGCGGGTGGAATAAAATCTAGGAGGGGCATTCGTTTGTACCTCACTCTTTGATCGCGGTTGGTCTTCAACGATTATCGCGAATCAAAACGACATGGGGTGAAAAGAGAGGGGA
Organism: Salvia splendens; assembly: GCF_004379255.2. Classification (NCBI taxonomy): domain Eukaryota; kingdom Viridiplantae; phylum Streptophyta; class Magnoliopsida; order Lamiales; family Lamiaceae; genus Salvia; species Salvia splendens. Next base: position 14,324 of record NW_024598546.1, on the reverse strand, counting down.
GTTAAGCGGGGCGGACAAAAAAGAGAAAACAAAATGAGGGGTGCACGAGGACTTCCCAGGAGGTCACCCATCCTAGTACTACTCTCGCCCAAGCACGCTTAACTGCGGAGTTCTGATGGGATCCGGTGCATTAGTGCTGGTATGATCGCACCCGTAAGCACGTGCACGATGAAATGCTATAAGCTGCCTTCCCACAACAGCGAGGGGAGGGGAGGGGAGGCCGCTCGTCGTCGATTTTTACAGGAGTTCCGGAGGGTGTTTTCCTTGTAGTAGCTATGGAATCGCTACTCTGACGGCCGGATCTTTAGAATTTCAAGATGTCATCCCGGGGCCTTGGTAGGCAGTTTTAGTGAATTCTGGGACGAAATATCGCGTGATTGCGGAGGAGGAGGCGTGGCCAGACTTCGGTGCGGGTGGAATAAAATCTAGGGAGGGGCATTCGTTTGTACCTCACTCTTTGATCGCGGTTGTCTTCAACGATTATCGCGAATCAACGACATGGGGTGAAAAGAGAGGGGAGTTAAGCGGGGCGGACAAAAAAGAGAAAACAAAATGAGGGGTGCCAACACGAGGACTTCCCAGGAGGTCACCCATCCTAGTACTACTCTCGCCCAAGCACGTTTAACTGCGGAGTTCTGATGGGATCCGGTGCATTAGTGCTGGTATGAATCGCACCCGTAAGCACTGTGCACGATGAAATGCTATAAGCTGCCTTCCCACAACAGCGAGGGGAGGGGAGGGAGGCCGCTCGTCGTCGAATTTTTACAGGAGTTTCCGGAGGGGTTTTCCTTGTAGTAGCTATGGAATCGCTACTCTGACGGCGGATCTTTAGAATTTCAAGATGTCATCCCGGGGCCTTGGTTGAGGCAGTTTTAGTGAATTCTGGGACGAAATATCGCGTGGATTGCGGAGGAGAGGCGTGGCCAGACTTCGGTGCGGGTGGAAAAATCTAGGGAGGGGCATTCGTTTGTACCTCACTCTTTGATCGCGTTGGTCTTCAACGATTATCGCGAATCAACGACATGGGGTGAAAAGAGAGGGGAGTTAAGCGGGGCGGACAAAAAAGAGAAAACAAAATGAGGGGTGCAACACGAGGACTTCCCAGGGAGGTCACCCATCCTAGTACTACTCTCGCCCAAGCACGTTTAACTGCGGAGTTCTGATGGGATCCGGTGCATTAGTGCTGGTATGATCGCACCCGTAAGCACGTGCACGATGAAAGCTATAAGCTGCCTTCCCACAACAGCGGGGAGGGGAGGGGAGGCCGCTCGTCGTCGAATTTTTACAGGAGTTTCCGGAGGGTGTTTTCCTTGTAGTAGCTATGAATCGCTACTCTGACGGCCGGATCTTTAGAATTTCAAGATGTCATCCCGGGCCTTGGTTGAGGCAGTTTTAGTGATTCTGGGACGAAATATCGCGTGGATTGCGGAGGAGGAGGCGGGCCAGACTTCGGTGCGGGTGGAATAAAATCTAGGAGGGGCATTCGTTTGTACCTCACTCTTTGATCGCGGTTGGTCTTCAACGATTATCGCGAATCAACGACATGGGGTGAAAAGAGAGGGGAGTTAAGCGGGGCGGACAAAAAAGAGAAAACAAAATGAGGGGTGCAACACGAGGACTTCCCAGGAGGTCACCCATCCTAGTACTACTCTCGCCCAAGCACGTTAACTGCGGAGTTCTGATGGGATCCGGTGCATTAGTGCTGGTATGATCGACCCGTAAGCACGTGCACGATGAAATGCTATAAGCTGCCTTCCCACAACAGCGAGGGGAGGGGAGGGGAGGCGCTCGTCGTCGAATTTTTACAGGAGTTTCCGGAGGGTGTTTTCCTTGTAGTAGCTATGGAATCGCTACTCTGACGGCCGGATCTTTAGAATTTCAAGATGTCATCCCGGGGCCTTGGTTGAGGCAGTTTTAGTGAATTCTGGGACGAAATATCGCGTGGATTGCGGAGGAGGAGGCGTGGCCAGACTTCGGTGCGGGTGGAATAAAATCTAGGGAGGGGCATTCGTTTGTACCTCACTCTTTGATCGCGGTTGGTCTTCAACGATTATCGCGAATCAACGACATGGGGTGAAAAGAGAGGGAGTTAAGCGGGGCGGACAAAAAAGAGAAAACAAAATGAGGGTGCAACACGAGGACTTCCCAGGAGTCACCCATCCTAGTACTACTCTCGCCCAAGCACGCTTAACTGCGGAGTTCTGATGGGATCCGGTGCATTAGTGCTGGTATGATCGCACCCGTAAGCACGTGCACGATGAAATGCTATAAGCTGCCTTCCACAACAGCGAGGGGAGGGGAGGGGAGGGCCGCGCTCGTCGTCGAATTTTTACAGAGTTTCCGGAGGGTGTTTTCCTTGTAGTAGCTATGGAATCGCTACTCTGACGGCCGGATCTTTAGAATTTCAAGATGTCATCCCGGGCCTTGGTTGAGGCAGTTTAGTGAATTCTGGGACGAAATATCGCGTGGATTGCGAGGAGGAGGCGGCCAGACTTCGGTGCGGGTGGAATAAAATCTAGGGAGGGGCATTCGTTTGTTACCTCACTCTTTGATCGCGGTTGGTCTTCAACGATTATCGCGAATCAACGACATGGGTGAAAAGAGAGGGGAGTTAAGCGGGCGGACAAAAAGAGAAAACAAAATGAGGGGTGCAACACGAGGACTTCCCAGGAGGTCACCCATCCTCGTACTACTCTCGCCCAAGCACGTTTAACTGCGGAGTTCTGATGGGATCCGGTGCATTAGTGCTGGTATGATCGCACCCGTAAGCACGTGCACGATGAAATGCTATAAGCTGCCTTCCCACAACAGCGAGGGGAGGGGAGGGAGGCCGCTCGTCGTCGAATTTTTACAGGAGTTTCCGGAGGGTGTTTTCCTTGTAGTAGCTATGGAATCGCTACTCTGACGGCCGGATCTTTAGAATTTCAAGATGTCATCCGGGCCTTGGTGAGGCAGTTTTAGTGAATTCTGGGACGAAATATCGCGTGGATTGCGGAGGAGGAGGCGTGGCCAGACTTCGGTGCGGGTGGAATAAAATCTAGGGAGGGGCATTCGTTTGTACCTCACTCTTTGATCGCGGTTGGTCTTCAACGATTATCGCGAATCAACGACATGGGGTGAAAAGAGAGGGGAGTTAAGCGGGGCGGACAAAAAAGAGAAAACAAAATGAGGGGTGCAACACGAGGACTTCCCAGGAGGTCACCCATCCTAGTACTACTCTCGCCCAAGCACGCTTAACTGCGGAGTTCTGATGGGATCCGGTGCATTAGTGCTGGTATGATCGCACCCGTAAGCACGTGCACGATGAAATGCTATAAGCTGCCTTCCACAACAGCGAGGGGAGGGGAGGGGAGGGCGCTCGTCGTCGAATTTTTACAGGAGTTTCCGGAGGGTGTTTTCCTTGTAGTAGCTATGGAATCGCTACTCTGACGGCCGGATTTAGAATTTCAAGATGTCATCCCGGGCCTTGGTTGAGGCAGTTTTAGTGAATTCTGGGACGAAATATCGCGTGGATTGCGGAGGAGGAGGCGTGGCCAGACTTCGGTGGGGTGGAATAAAATCTAGGGAGGGGCATTCGTTTGTACCTCACTCTTTGATCGCGGTTGGTCTTCAACGATTATCGCGAATCAACGACATGGGGCGAAAAGAGAGGGGAGTTAAGCGGGGCGGACAAAAAAGAGAAAACAAAATGAGGGGTGCAACACGAGGACTTCCCAGGAGGTCACCCATCCTAGTACTACTCTCGCCCAAGCACGTTTAACTGCGGAGTTCTGATGGGATCCGTGCATTAGTGCTGGTATGATCGCACCCGTAAGCACATGCACGATGAAATGCTATAAGCTGCCTTCCCACAACAGCGAGGGAGGGGAGGGGAGGCCGCTCGTCGTCGAATTTTTACAGGAGTTTCCGGAGGGTGTTTTCCTTGTAGTAGCTATGGAATCGCTACTCTGACGGCCGGATCTTTAGAATTTCAAGATGTCATCCCGGGGCCTTGGTTGAGGCAGTTTTAGTGAATTCTGGGACGAAATATCGCGTGGATTGCGGAGGAGGAGGCGTGGCCAGACTTCGGTGCGGGTGGAATAAAATCTAGGGAGGGCATTCGTTTGTACCTCACTCTTTGATCGCGGTTGGTCTTCAACGATTATCGCGAATCAACGACATGGGGTGAAAAGAGAGGGGAGTTAAGCGGGGCGGACAAAAAAGAGAAAACAAAATGAGGGGTGCAACACGAGGACTTCCCAGGAGGTCACCCATCCTAGTACTACTCTCGCCCAAGCACGCTTAACTTCGGAGTTCTGATGGGATCCGGTGCATTAGTGCTGGTATGATCGCAGTAAGCACGTGCACGATGAAATGCTATAAGCTGCCTTCCCACAACAGCGAGGGGAGGGGAGGGGAGGCCGCTCGTCGTCGAATTTTTACAGGAGTTTCCGGAGGGTGTTTTCCTTGTAGTAGCTATGGAATCGCTACTCTGACGGCCGATCTTTAGAATTTCAAGATGTCATCCCGGGGCCTTGGTTGAGGCAGTTTTAGTGAATTCTGGGACGAAATATCGCGTGGATTGCGGAGGAGGAGGCGTGGCCAGACTTCGGTGCGGGTGGAATAAAAATCTAGGGAGGGGCATTCGTTTGTACCTCACTCTTTGATCGCGGTTGGTCTTCAACGATTATCGCGAATCAACGACATGGGGTGAAAAGAGAGGGGAGTTAAGCGGGGCGGACAAAAAAGAGAAAACAAAATGAGGGGTGCAACACGAGGACTTCCCAGGAGGTCACCCATCCTAGTACTACTCTCGCCCAAGCACGTTTAACTGCGGAGTTCTGATGGGATCCGGTGCATTAGTGCTGGTATGATCGCACCCGTAAGCACGTGCACGATGAAATGCTATAAGCTGCCTTCCCACAACAGCGAGGGGAGGGGAGGGGAGGCCGCTCGTCGTCGAATTTTTACAGGAGTTTCCGGAGGGTGTTTTCCTTGTAGTAGCTATGGAATCGCTACTCTGACGGCCGGATCTTTAGAATTTCAAGATGTCATCCCGGGGCCTTGGTTGAGGCAGTTTTAGTGAATTCTGGGACGAAATATCGCGTGGATTGCGGAGGAGGAGGCGTGGCCAGACTTCGGTGCGGGTGGAATAAAATCTAGGGAGGGGCATTCGTTTGTACCTCACTCTTTGATCGCGGTTGGTCTTCAACGATTATCGCGAATCAACGACATGGGGTGAAAAGAGAGGGGAGTTAAGCGGGGCGGACAAAAAAGAGAAAACAAAATGAGGGGTGCAACACGAGGACTTCCCAGGAGGTCACCCATCCTAGTACTACTCTCGCCCAAGCACGCTTAACTGCGGAGTTCTGATGGGATCCGGTGCATTAGTGCTGGTATGATCGCACCCGTAAGCACATGCACGATGAAATGCTATAAGCTGCCTTCCCACAACAGCGAGGGGAGGGGAGGGGAGGGCCGCTCGTCGTCGAATTTTTACAGGAGTTTCCGGAGGGTGTTTTCCTTGTAGTAGCTATGGAATCGCTACTCTGACGGCCGGATCTTTAGAATTTCAAGATGTCATCCCGGGGCCTTGGTTGAGGCAGTTTTAGTGAATTCTGGGACGAAATATCGCGTGGATTGCGGAGGAGGAGGCGTGGCCAGACTTCGGTGCGGGTGGAATAAAATCTAGGGAGGGGCATTCGTTTGTACCTCACTCTTTGATCGCGGTTGGTCTTCAACGATTATCGCGAATCAACGACATGGGGTGAAAAGAGAGGGGAGTTAAGCGGGGCGGACAAAAAAGAGAAAACAAAATGAGGGGTGCAACACGAGGACTTCCCAGGAGGTCACCCATCCTAGTACTACTCTCGCCCAAGCACGCTTAACTGCGGAGTTCTGATGGGATCCGGTGCATTAGTGCTGGTATGATCGCACCCGTAAGCACATGCACGATGAAATGCTATAAGCTGCCTTCCCACAACAGCGAGGGGAGGGAGGGGAGGCCGCTCGTCGTCGAATTTTTACAGGAGTTTCCGGAGGGTGTTTTCCTTGTAGTAGCTATGGAATCGCTACTCTGACGGCCGGATCTTTAGAATTTCAAGATGTCATCCCGGGGCCTTGGTTGAGGCAGTTTTAGTGAATTCTGGGACGAAATATCGCGTGGATTGCGGAGGAGGAGGCGTGGCCAGACTTCGGTGCGGGTGGAATAAAATCTAGGGAGGGGCATTCGTTTGTACCTCACTCTTTGATCGCGGTTGGTCTTCAACGATTATCGCGAATCAACGACATGGGGTGAAAAGAGAGGGGAGTTAAGCGGGGCGGACAAAAAAGAGAAAACAAAATGAGGGGTGCAACACGAGGACTTCCCAGGAGGTCACCCATCCTAGTACTACTCTCGCCCAAGCACGCTTAACTGCGGAGTTCTGATGGGATCCGGTGCATTAGTGCTGGTATGATCGCACCCGTAAGCACATGCACGATGAAATGCTATAAGCTGCCTTCCCACAACAGCGAGGGGAGGGGAGGGGAGGCCGCTCGTCGTCGAATTTTTACAGGAGTTTCCGGAGGGTGTTTTCCTTGTAGTAGCTATGGAATCGCTACTCTGACGGCCGGATCTTTAGAATTTCAAGATGTCATCCCGGGGCCTTGGTTGAGGCAGTTTTAGTGAATTCTGGGACGAAATATCGCGTGGATTGCGGAGGAGGAGGCGTGGCCAGACTTCGGTGCGGGTGGAATAAAATCTAGGGAGGGGCATTCGTTTGTACCTCACTCTTTGATCGCGGTTGGTCTTCAACGATTATCGCGAATCAACGACATGGGGTGAAAAGAGAGGGGAGTTAAGCGGGGCGGAAAAAAGAGAAAACAAAATGAGGGGTGCAACACGAGGACTTCCCAGGAGGTCACCCATCCTAGTACTACTCTCGCCCAAGCACGCTTAACTGCGGAGTTCTGATGGGATCCGGTGCATTAGTGCTGGTATGATCGCACCCGTAAGCACATGCACGATGAAATGCTATAAGCTGCCTTCCCACAACAGCGAGGGGAGGGGAGGGGAGGCCGCTCGTCGTCGAATTTTTACAGGAGTTTCCGGAGGGTGTTTTCCTTGTAGTAGCTATGGAATCGCTACTCTGACGGCCGGATCTTTAGAATTTCAAGATGTCATCCCGGGGCCTTGGTTGAGGCAGTTTTAGTGAATTCTGGGACGAAATATCGCGTGGATTGCGGAGGAGGAGGCGTGGCCAGACTTCGGTGCGGGTGGAATAAAATCTAGGGAGGGGCATTCGTTTGTACCTCACTCTTTGATCGCGGTTGGTCTTCAACGATTATCGCGAATCAACGACATGGGGTGAAAAGAGAGGGGAGTTAAGCGGGGCGGACAAAAAAGAGAAAACAAAATGAGGGGTGCAACACGAGGACTTCCCAGGAGGTCACCCATCCTAGTACTACTCTCGCCCAAGCACGCTTAACTGCGGAGTTCTGATGGGATCCGGTGCATTAGTGCTGGTATGATCGCACCCGTAAGCACATGCACGATGAAATGCTATAAGCTGCCTTCCCACAACAGCGAGGGGAGGGGAGGGGAGGCCGCTCGTCGTCGAATTTTTACAGGAGTTTCCGGAGGGTGTTTTCCTTGTAGTAGCTATGGAATCGCTACTCTGACGGCCGGATCTTTAGAATTTCAAGATGTCATCCCGGGGCCTTGGTTGAGGCAGTTTTAGTGAATTCTGGGACGAAATATCGCGTGGATTGCGGAGGAGGAGGCGTGGCCAGACTTCGGTGCGGGTGGAATAAAATCTAGGGAGGGGCATTCGTTTGTACCTCACTCTTTGATCGCGGTTGGTCTTCAACGATTATCGCGAATCAACGACATGGGGTGAAAAGAGAGGGGAGTTAAGCGGGGCGGACAAAAAAGAGAAAACAAAATGAGGGGTGCAACACGAGGACTTCCCAGGAGGTCACCCATCCTAGTACTACTCTCGCCCAAGCACGCTTAACTTCGGAGTTCTGATGGGATCCGGTGCATTAGTGCTGGTATGATCGCACCCGTAAGCACATGCACGATGAAATGCTATAAGCTGCCTTCCCACAACAGCGGGGGAGGGGAGGGGAGGCCGCTCGTCGTCGAATTTTTACAGGAGTTTCCGGAGGGTGTTTTCCTTGTAGTAGCTATGGAATCGCTACTCTGACGGCCGGATCTTTAGAATTTCAAGATGTCATCCCGGGGCCTTGGTTGAGGCAGTTTTAGTGAATTCTGGGACGAAATATCGCGTGGATTGCGGAGGAGGAGGCGTGGCCAGACTTCGGTGCGGGTGGAATAAAATCTAGGGAGGGGCATTCGTTTGTACCTCACTCTTTGATCGCGGTTGGTCTTCAACGATTATCGCGAATCAACGACATGGGGTGAAAAGAGAGGGGAGTTAAGCGGGGCGGACAAAAAAGAGAAAACAAAATGAGGGGTGCAACACGAGGACTTCCCAGGAGGTCACCCATCCTAGTACTACTCTCGCCCAAGCACGCTTAACTGCGGAGTTCTGATGGGATCCGGTGCATTAGTGCTGGTATGATCGCACCCGTAAGCACATGCACGATGAAATGCTATAAGCTGCCTTCCACAACAGCGAGGGGAGGGGAGGGGAGGCCGCTCGTCGTCGAATTTTTACAGGAGTTTCCGGAGGGTGTTCCTTGTAGTAGCTATGGAATCGCTACTCTGACGGCCGGATCTTTAGAATTTCAAGATGTCATCCGGGGCCTTGGTTGAGGCAGTTTTAGTGAATTCTGGGACGAAATATCGCGTGGATTGCGGAGGAGGAGGCGTGGCCAGACTTCGGTGCGGGTGGAATAAAATCTAGGGAGGGGCATTCGTTTGTACCTCACTCTTTGATCGCGGTTGGTCTTCAACGATTATCGCGAATCAACGACATGGGTGAAAAGAGAGGGGAGTTAAGCGGGGCGGACAAAAAAGAGAAAACAAAATGAGGGGTGCAACACGAGGACTTCCCAGGAGGTCACCCATCCTAGTACTACTCTCGCCCAAGCACGCTTAACTGCGGAGTTCTGATGGGATCCGGTGCATTAGTGCTGGTATGATCGCACCCGTAAGCACATGCACGATGAAATGCTATAAGCTGCCTTCCCACAACAGCGAGGGAGGGGAGGGAGGCCGCTCGTCGTCGAATTTTTACAGGAGTTTCCGGAGGGTGTTTTCCTTGTAGTAGCTATGGAATCGCTACTCTGACGGCCGGATCTTTAGAATTTCAAGATGTCATCCCGGGGCCTTGGTTGAGGCAGTTTTAGTGAATTCTGGGACGAAATATCGCGTGGATTGCGGAGGAGGAGGCGTGGCCAGACTTCGGTGCGGGTGGAATAAAATCTAGGGAGGGGCATTCGTTTGTACCTCACTCTTTGATCGCGGTTGGTCTTCAACGATTATCGCGAATCAACGACATGGGGTGAAAAGAGAGGGGAGTTAAGCGGGGCGGACAAAAAAGAGAAAACAAAATGAGGGGTGCAACACGAGGACTTCCCAGGAGGTCACCCATCCTAGTACTACTCTCGCCCAAGCACGCTTAACTGCGGAGTTCTGATGGGATCCGGTGCATTAGTGCTGGTATGATCGCACCCGTAAGCACATGCACGATGAAATGCTATAAGCTGCCTTCCCACAACAGCGAGGGGAGGGGAGGGGAGGCCGCTCGTCGTCGAATTTTTACAGGAGTTTCCGGAGGGTGTTTTCCTTGTAGTAGCTATGGAATCGCTACTCTGACGGCCGGATCTTTAGAATTTCAAGATGTCATCCCGGGGCCTTGGTTGAGGCAGTTTTAGTGAATTCTGGGACGAAATATCGCGTGGATTGCGGAGGAGGAGGCGTGGCCAGACTTCGGTGCGGGTGGAATAAAATCTAGGGAGGGGCATTCGTTTGTACCTCACTCTTTGATCGCGGTTGGTCTTCAACGATTATCGCGAATCAACGACATGGGGTGAAAAGAGAGGGGAGTTAAGCGGGGCGGACAAAAAAGAGAAAACAAAATGAGGGGTGCAACACGAGGACTTCCCAGGAGGTCACCCATCCTAGTACTACTCTCGCCCAAGCACGCTTAACTGCGGAGTTCTGATGGGATCCGGTGCATTAGTGCTGGTATGATCGCACCCGTAAGCACATGCACGATGAAATGCTATAAGCTGCCTTCCCCAACAACAGCGAGGGGAGGGGAGGGAGGCCGCTCGTCGTCGAATTTTTACAGGAGTTTCCGGAGGGTGTTTTCCTTGTAGTAGCTATGGAATCGCTACTCTGACGGCCGGATCTTTAGAATTTCAAGATGTCATCCCGGGGCCTTGGTTGAGGCAGTTTTAGTGAATTCTGGGACGAAATATCGCGTGGATTGCGGAGGAGGAGGCGTGGCCAGACTTCGGTGCGGGTGGAATAAAATCTAGGGAGGGGCATTCGTTTGTACCTCACTCTTTGATCGCGGTTGGTCTTCAACGATTATCGCGAATCAACGACATGGGGTGAAAGAGAGGGGAGTTAAGCGGGCGGACAAAAAAGAGAAAACAAAATGAGGGGTGCAACACGAGGACTTCCCAGGAGGTCACCCATCCTAGTACTACTCTCGCCCAAGCACGCTTAACTGCGGAGTTCTGATGGGATCCGGTGCATTAGTGCTGGTATGATCGCACCCGTAAGCACGTGCACGATGAAATGCTATAAGCTGCCTTCCCACAACAGCGAGGGGAGGGGAGGGGAGGCCGCTCGTCGTCGAATTTTTACAGGAGTTTCGGAGGGTGTTTTCCTTGTAGTAGCTATGGAATCGCTACTCTGACGGCCGGATCTTAGAATTTCAAGATGTCATCCCGGGGCCTTGGTTGAGGCAGTTTTAGTGAATTCTGGGACGAAATATCGCGTGGATTGCGGAGGAGGAGGCGTGGCCAGACTTCGGTGCGGGTGGAATAAAATCTAGGGAGGGGCATTCGTTTGTACCTCACTCTTTGATCGCGGTTGGTCTTCAACGATTATCGCGAATCAACGACATGGGGTGAAAGAGAGGGGAGTTAAGCGGGGCGGACAAAAAGAGAAAACAAAATGAGGGGTGCAACACGAGGACTTCCCAGGAGGTCACCCATCCTAGTACTACTCTCGCCCAAGCACGTTTAACTGCGGAGTTCTGATGGGATCCGGTGCATTAGTGCTGGTATGATCGCACGTAAGCACGTGCACGATGAAATGCTATAAGCTGCCTTCCCACAACAGCGAGGGGAGGGGAGGGGAGGCCGCTCGTCGTCGAATTTTTACAGGAGTTTCCGGAGGGTGTTTTCCTTGTAGTAGCTATGGAATCGCTACTCTGACGGCCGGATCTTTAGAATTTCAAGATGTCATCCCGGGGCCTTGGTTGAGGCAGTTTTAGTGAATTCTGGGACGAAATATCGCGTGGATTGCGGAGGAGGAGGCGTGGCCAGACTTCGGTGCGGGTGGAATAAAATCTAGGGAGGGGCATTCGTTTGTACCTCACTCTTTGATCGCGGTTGGTCTTCAACGATTATCGCGAATCAACGACATGGGGTGAAAAGAGAGGGGAGTTAAGCGGGGGCGACAAAAAAGAGAAAACAAAATGAGGGGTGCAACACGAGGACTTCCCAGGAGGTCACCCATCCTAGTACTACTCTCGCCAAAGCACGTTTAACTGCGGAGTTCTGATGGGATCCGGTGCATTAGTGCTGGTATGATCGCACCCGTAAGCACGTGCACGATGAAATGCTATAAGCTGCCTTCCCACAACAGCGAGGGGGGGAGGGGAGGCCGCTCGTCGTCGAATTTTTTACAGGAGTTTCCGGAGGGTGTTTTCCTTGTAGTAGCTATGGAATCGCTACTCTGACGGCCGGATCTTTAGAATTTCAAGATGTCATCCCGGGGCCTTGGTTGAGGCAGTTTTAGTGAATTCTGGGACGAAATATCGCGTGGATTGCGGAGGAGGAGGCGTGGCCAGACTTCGGTGCGGGTGGAATAAAATCTAGGGAGGGGCATTCGTGTACCTCACTCTTTGATCGCGGTTGGTCTTCAACGATTATCGCGAATCAACGACATGGGGTGAAAAGAGAGGGGAGTAAAGCGGGGCGGACAAAAAAGAGAAAACAAAATGAGGGGTGCAACACGAGGACTTCCCAGGAGGTCACCCATCCTAGTACTACTCTCGCCCAAGCACGCTTAACTGCGGAGTTCTGATGGGATCCGGTGCATTAGTGCTGGTATGATCGCACCCGTAAGCACGTGCACGATGAAATGCTATAAGCTGCCTTCCCACAAAACAGCGAGGGGAGGGGAGGGGGGCCGCTCGTCGTCGAATTTTTACAGGAGTTTCCGGAGGGTGTTCCTCTTGTAGTAGCTATGGAATCGCTACTCTGACGGCCGGATCTTTAGAATTTCAAGATGTCATCCCGGGGCCTTGGTTGAGGCAGTTTTAGTGAATTCTGGGACGAAATATCGCGTGGATTGCGGAGGAGGAGGGCGTGGCCAGACTTCGGTGCGGGTGGAATAAAATCTAGGGAGGGGCATTCGTTTGTACCTCACTCTTTGATCGCGGTTGGTCTTCAACGATTATCGCGAATCAACGACATGGGGTGAAAAGAGAGGGGAGTTAAGCGGGGCGGACAAAAAAGAGAAAACAAATGAGGGGTGCAACACGAGGACTTCCCAGGAGGTCACCCATCCTAGTACTACTCTCGCCCAAGCACGCTTAACTGCGGAGTTCTGATGGGATCCGGTGCATTAGTGCTGGTATGATCGCACCCGTAAGCACGTGCACGATGAAATGCTATAAGCTGCCTTCCCACAACAGCGAGGGGAGGGAGGGGGAGGCCGCTCGTCGTCGAATTTTTACAGGAGTTTCCGGAGGGTGTTTTCCTTGTAGTAGCTATGGAATCGCTACTCTGACGGCCGGATCTTTAGAATTTCAAGATGTCAATCCCGGGGCCTTGGTTGAGGCAGTTTTAGTGAATTCTGGGACGAAATATCGCGTGGATTGCGGAGGAGGAGGCGTGGCCAGACTTCGGTGCGGGTGGAATAAAATCTAGGGAGGGGCATTCGTTTGTACCTCACTCTTTGATCGCGGTTGGTCTTCAACGATTATCGCGAATCAACGACATGGGGTGAAAAAGAGAGGGAGTTAGCGGGCGGACAAAAAGAGAAAAACAAAAGGGGGGGTGCAACACGAGGACTTCCCAGGGGGTCACCCATCCTAGTACTACTCTCGCCCAAGCACGCTTAACTGCGGAGTTCTGATGGGATCCGGTGCATTAGTGCTGGTATGATCGCACCCGTAAGCACATGCACGATGAAATGCTATAAGCTGCCTTCCCACAACAGCGAGGGGAGGGGGGAGGCCGCTCGTCGTCGAATTTTTACAGGAGTTTCCGGAGGGTGTTTTCCTTGTAGTAGCTATGGAATCGCTACTCTGACGGCCGGATCTTTAGAATTTCAAGATGTCATCCCGGGGCCTTGGTTGAGGCAGTTTTAGTGAATTCTGGGACGAAATATCGCGTGGATTGCGGAGGAGGAGGCGTGGCCAGAGACTTCGGTGCGGGTGGAATAAAAATCTAGGGAGGGCATTCGTTTGTACCTCACTCTTTGATCGCGGTTGGTCTTCAAACGATTATCGCGAATCAACGACATGGGGGTGAAAAGAGAGGGGAGTTAAGGGCGGACAAAAAAAGAGAAAACAAAATGAGGGGTGCAACACGAGGACTTCCCAGGAGGTCACCCATCCTAGTACTACTCTCGCCCAAGCACGCTTAACTGCGGAGTTCTGATGGGATCCGGTGCATTAGTGCTGGTATGATCGCACCCGTAAGCACGTGCACGATGAATGCTATAAGCTGCCTTCCCACAACAGCGAGGGAGAGGGAGGGGAGGGCCGCTCGTCGTCGAATTTTTACAGGAGTTTCCGGAGAGTGTTTTCCTTGTAGTAGCTATGGAATCGCTACTCTGACGGCCGGATCTTTAGAATTTCAAGATGTCATCCCGGGGGCCTTGGTTAGGCAGTTTTAGGTGAAATTCTGGGACGAAATATCGCGTGGATTGCGGAGGAGGAGGCGTGGCCAGACTTCGGTGGGGTGGAATAAAATCTAGGGAGGGGCATTCGTTTGTACCTCACTCTTTGATCGCGGTTGGTCTTCAACGATTATCGCGAATCAACGACATGGGTGAAAAGAGAGGGGAGTTAAAGCGGGGCGGACAAAAAAAGAGAAAACAAAATGAGGGGTGCAACACGAGGACTTCCCAGGAGGTCACCATCCTAGTACTACTCTCGCCCAAGCACGTTTAACTGCGGAGTTCTGATGGGATCCGGTGCATT